>NC_083767.1:8738871-8768871 GCF_963514075.1 Conger conger
GGAGGGTTGGCGTTTGGTGGCAGTCAGGGTGTCAGACTGTCAGGGTCGTTGGTCAGTTAAGGACACTGGCAGGAACTACACAATGGTGGGACAGAGAAAAGGAAAGAGAAATCCTGGGACTAACGAGGTTTTCAACACCCACCAGCGGGTAGGACATGGTGGCACTGCTGCATAATGAGGCAGAAACATCCCACTGCTACATTGAAATGTCCTTTCATGCAGAGAGGGCCATTGCACCTCATTCACCTATGCTCCTATTCTTAATGGTGACATCATTGACATTCGGTTGTCTTGCAATTCATACACTCAGTGAGCACTTTATTAGGCATTTATTAGGCTTATTTTTTTTACTTATTTTTTACTTTTTACTTCTGCTGCTGTAGCCTATCCACTTAGAGGTTTGATGCGTTCAGAGATGCTCTTCTGCATACCACTGTTGTAATGTGTTGTTATTTGTGTCACCTTCCTCTCAGCTTTGACCAGTCTGGCCCTTCTCCTCTGACCTCTCTCATTAACACATTTTTGCCTACAAAACTACTGCTCACTGGATGTTTTTTGTTTTTTGCACCACTCTCTGAAAACTAGAGACTGTCCCAGGAGATCAGCCCAGGAGATCAGCAGTTTCTGAGATACTCAAACCACCTTGTCACCCTGTCACCAAAAATAATTTCTTCCCTATTCTGGCATTTGGTCATCTGAACCTCTTCACCATGTCTGCATGCTTGTATGCATTTAGTTGCTGCCTTAATGATTGGCTGATTAAATATTTGTATTAATAAGCTAGTGTACAGTTCGACCTATTAAAGTGCTCACTGAGCGCACATTAGCACCTGTGGCAATTACACTGCGAAAGCTGAACAGAAAATTATTTTTTTGCCCTTAGGGGGGAAAAACTGAGATTTTTTTTCATTCATTTGTATTATTATATTTGTTTACCAGAGTAATATTCACAATTTCACCTCACTGTTCTCTGGTGAATTATACATCATACACAGCCTGTCTGGAGTTTCCCGGCATTGCCAGGTACTGTGTGAGGGGGATGTCCTCCAAATATAGATCAGAGTTGTTTCCTTTAAAGGGTTTTTGAAAAAAATAAAAGAATGATGCTTGGTGAGCCTCTCAGACTGTTCTCAGCTGAGGTGGGGGTTTAAGGAACTCATCATTAGCCTGACCTGATTAACACATCAAACTACTGTAGCCAGGCCTTATAATGAGCATTTTATTCACTTTTACTTCCCAATGGTGTTTGTTATCCATACTCAGTGATGTAGGGTCTACCAATGTGAAATAACATTTTTGGTGTGTTTAAACGGCTTTTCGGATATGAGATGATAGAATCTAGAGGGGTTTCTGTGAATTCATTTCCTCTACAAGACTAATCCATAGACACTGTCCATGACTACACATTTTTGAGTGTAACTTTTACCATCCCAAAATGTGTAGGAGCAACAGAACACTTTGTGCTCTATATACATTTTCATTCTGCTTTTGGCAATGAAGCTCACTAGTACTGTAGGAACGCAATGTAAACAGGAAAACTCATTTAATAGTTGGTTTAACTCAATTAAAAGTTGTTTTGTGTTGATCTAAAAATAACCTCCATATGTGAATTATATAAGGTGCTTTCTGACTTTTCTGCTGAATAGTTATGTAATTTATCATTTGACATGCAAGGTGCAGGAGCACAACAAAAATACATTTTCCCAAGAAAATGTGTGTTCATATGAATGCAAACTATTCAACTTTTCTCTGTTTTATATGGCTTTCTAGCAAACGTATTCAGTGTAGACAGGCTATGTGGGTGTAGTATATGTCATCATTGTGTTTTTCATCCATTAAATCAGACACTGAATGCTCAGACTCAGGTGCCTTGTTAAGTTAATTGTACCACATCCATTTAGTCTTCCATTACTCAATAGCTTTCTGTCTGCAAATATGACAAAATAATTCACTTCTGAATTCTGATGGACTGAAGTGTGCTGATGGAAATGTTATGAGAATCATCCTGAAAGAAAGTTCCTGGTGAATTGCAGATTAATCTTTTACAGAAGCTGCCGCTGAAGGATGACTGTCTGCTTTGACATCTTTGAGTTCTTGGAAGTTTATTTCACCTGCTTTCGTGAAAGATTTGTGAAAGATTTAGTGAAATGTTGCCACAGGCATTTGACATCTTTGTTCTATTTTTATGGATGACACCTTAAAAGTGGAATTGCTAGTAACACTTTATTATAAGAGACCATGTACACTACAAGCCACCATGAAAGTCATTGTTAATACTTAATTAACCGTCAGGTCATCACATATTAGTATCTAATGGGAAAGCATTTAGCAGATGCTCTTGTCCATAGCGCTTTATTTATTTATTTACCTAATTATTCATTCATGTATGCTGAAGCAGTCCAGGTGAAGTCATTTGCTTGAAGGTGTAACTGCCACACCCCACCTTGGAAATCAAACCATGTCAAATTGAAAATAAGAAAGCCCTACAGTTTGTACCAGCTTCAAAGCTTCTCTTTAGCATGTGCTAATGTTGCACAACAGTCCTGATACATGTGGTGAGATTAAGCTGTACCGTACAGATGACAGCTGGTAAACACTAATGTTATTCGCTTTGTAGCATTACCATTTTGACACGTAACATATTTTCATGAGTAAATGTTTTGGTTCTTAGCTCAATCACTGCTCACCACAGAATCTTTCAGTGCTGTTTTTTTTTTGTTAAATAAATCTGAGCAAAAAGACGAAGCGACACATTATAGTGAATGGGGCGAAGAGGCCTGTTTTGATTTTTGCAAACCCTCACCAGAGCTTGCTGGAATTCACAAGGAAGGCTGCACTAGTCAGGCCTTTCAGCCTGGGCATGAGGAGCTGCAGGGTGTGCTGGTTTTTGTTTTCACCTCCATATCAGCAACCAATTCAGACTCAAAATCCAGGCGAGGTGAGTTAACTCTGTAATCAACTGCTTTCACTGATGAGTTTAGTGCCGAGTAAGAAGGAAAACCAACAGACCCTGTGGCCCGCTGGGACCAGAGGTGCAGATGTCCTTTACTGGGAAAGATGAAATAAGACTGGAAGCCACCAGCAGGGGGCAGCACACATCCAGCAACGCAGATGCACAGGACCAGGATGGTCACCTTCTGTGGCTGTTGACATTGAAGTTACTGCATGCAAATCACTGCAGGAAATGAGTTACTGACAGGTCTTTATACGCTGTAGTCACAGGCCAAGTGGACCGATAAGGCGTGCAATTTTTCTTTTTTCGTGAGACATTTGCTCGCTCATAAATGAAGCCTGGTGGTAAAATGAAAAGCAAAGAAACGGCAAATATTTTATCAAATGATTATTTCATTGGGATTTTTACCGTTGGTCAATACATTGGATTTTAAACTTTCATCACGCCCTTTCCCCCCCGGTGAGATGCGGGGATGATTAATTGGCTTAACAGAAAATAAACGGGCTGTAGATAAAGGCACACGCTATGAAGACAGGATGACCTTGGTGGCAACAAAAATGCTGGTCAAAGTCAATCACTCAAAAGCTAGTTGCAGAACAAGAGGACGCTGTATGGAATCCTGAAACCAGAAAGTCACATCAACACTTAGAGTCAATAAAGATGGATACCCCCCCCTCCACCCCACCCCACCCAGGACACAGCACTGGCTACATTGGACTCTAAATAGCACACAATTATAGCATGGCTGAAACAAACGATCTGCAGCCGAGTAATAAGTGTAGAAGGACCTATGGGGATTGGATGTGAGATGCATGTAAATGCGATCACAGTGGATAGGGAAAGGCCAATAGAGTCGGACTTCTCGGGTGAGAGTGGCTGTCATTGTGTCCTGCTGATTGACGCGATGCAATCCAATGATTTCATGGATGCAGTTCATTGATATTTACATTTTCTTTAGACCAATTACGTGTGATAGACTGCGCCCAGCAAAATGCCTCAGAATGCAGACAGAGTATTTCTGTAATATGCTTGTATTGACCAAAATTCCAAAGCTTCCATCATAAAGGCACATTTTTAATGCTCGTAGGCCTTTTTGATACATCAAGAGGTATGTTATTGATTTTAACAACAACAACAACAACAACAAAATGATAATGCTCCTGCAGCATTCAGCCGAAAGGGGTGTTGGCAAATGTACCAAACATATGACTGACCGATTCAAATAAACTTTCAAAAATGTACTGTTTGTGATCACTTTATTTTTCAAGCCATGCATTCTCACTACATGTTGTTTTCTTTGTTCAAAAAACTTTCAAACACCCAACATAATTCACTCTGCTCATAGCACTAATTTGTCCTGCAAAAGGTTATTTATGTGAATGAAGGCACAGTGTCCGGGCCTTGTGAAGACTTATCCAGGGACAGCAGAAGGGCACATGCAATGGATCTGCTTAAATCCCCAATAATCAGAGGTAAGAGGAACTGGCAGATGAAGAGCAGGCACAATTAGAAAAGAGACAGTCTCAGAAACAGCCCCAAAATGAGGTGCAGGCCAATGAACGAGGCCTTCTATACCAATACCAGCTGTGGGCAGAGAAAGGGTCATAAATATACCATAAATAAAAATGCCTATTTGCTGTACAACTGCATGATGAGGATTGACTGGAGTGAATCATTTCACCAGAGACTGTACCTGAATGTCTGTCCCACGTTACAACATGGCCGCCGTGCCGTCTGTATCGACTGACTGTAAATAACACCTGACCGAGGGCTCTTCAAAGCTGGATTTTTCACGCTTAGCAGAGCGGCTTCGGGATCAGACGAAGCTGCAGCGGTGATATAATGCCGAGCCGTGTGCGAGACGTCTTAAACCAGATCTCTGTTTCCGCCACGAGGGAGGTCAGCGTATGAACGTAATACCTGCCATAAAAACGCTGAGCTCTTCAGGCTTTTCAGTATGCTGCATTTACACTGCAATGGGTGGGCCGTAGGATGTTGGGGACATATGTGTTCAACATTTTCCCTCTTTTTCCTTCCCTTTTCAGTATCATTATGACTTTATATTTGACATAGAATATATTTATCATACTGTCTGGTTATTTTATGTGCTGTATAGTATCTACGGGTTACAAAAAGCACAAATGTGAATAAGAACAAGGAGCCAGAATGTATCTTCACAGAAGGATGGGCTGCCATCATTATTGTGCAATCGCATACAAGCAAAATGCTGTTTTCTGTATGCTGGTTTTTGGTTAAAACGGATGTCTGCAGCTCGCTAAACTGTTCCTTTCCAGACTCTGCCATCTGGTGAGAGAGGATATGAAATGGGGCTGAACACGAGAACTACATGGGCCCAGCTACATTGATGTTTTAAAAGCAACCGTCACATCATCTGGCATTAATCTCAAAATCCCTCTACCATTATCTGTGACTTTTCAGCTAAACCGCCTTTAGCTTGGATATGTTGCCTGTGCGCAGATAGGGAAACCTGTTGAAGCCGGCTCTTTAGAACATTACCGTGGACATAGGGGGTGATTTACATGTCAGATTTTCTTTCACTAAATCCCTAAAGTGCTATCATAGTGCAAACAATATTTAGACATTTGTGAATTATTCATATTCATATTCCTGTTCTTATTATTAATTCAGGGCTTGCCTAAAAACTCCAGCTCGACAACTTCAGAGGTTTTCAGATCAAGCCTTTATAGTGTGGGTCTCTTTGGAATGGCATACAGTACACACACACACACACACACACACACAAACGCACTGATTTCTCAAGGGGAGCATGCTGAGACCCAATAGCTAATTTGCTCATTGCGGGCCACCTTGGGAGTGTTGGGCTTCAGCTAATCAAAGCCCACACATTTTTCACTTGATATATGGTCTTTGTAGCCATTTCCCATATGTCTCAATTTTTAATGGTATGTCCTGGGTTCTCCTCGGAGAACAGCGTGCGCTTGTATAAAGACTTACAGTGATACATACATATCAGTCACCACTCTGTTGTGTCCTAGTGCCTCTGGAGCCATACTATTAAATCTGTGGAGGGAGTAAAGGCAGTCTTCTGATATAGGACACCGTGTTGCTTTAAAATTGACCCCATCATTTCTCTTTAGAGACGCGGAGGCCGTGGCCCTAAGCAAAGCTCAATTTGCGGCACATGAACACCGCTTTTGATGATTCCCAGGCCGTATGAATACAAACTACAAACACAGGGATTGAGGGTTAAGTGTGACACCGTTTTGGTCTTCACTATTTGGTCTTCGTAGCGCTGCTGGTCCGTGACAGTGGGTAAACGGTGAGAGCTGAGGTAATGCAGGTAAATGTCCAGAAGGTCAGAAGAGTTTGAATGGCAGTGCCCCGCATCTTTACTGGGGCAAATTTGATATTTTCATGTTTAGTTTAAATTGATTTGTTTTCAGTTTATCCCACTCTTCCATCAATGGAATTCCTCTATCTAAATGGCACAGCTACCAATAACTCAATACGCAATGTGATATTAACCAAATGATCCAACCCCAATTTAATCCAGAATGTTTTTTTTTTCTAGTATTTATTTTTGTTTCCTTCATTTAGCATTGAATTCTAAACATTGCATTTTGAATGGTCAATTACACACAATTTTTGCTGCAGGTTTAATTTGTGGCAGACATCTGCTGGTTCTGTTTCCAGGGATAATAGGACCTTGTGGCTGGACTAGCATGGGGATGAGATGGGGCTCAACTTTGGACCGGAGTGTCTGATGCAATGCGACATGACTTCATGTGAAGGAATGGACACGAATATCTGAACACTGCACGGCAAATAAGAAAACAATACTGGAGTTACAATGCTGCTTCATCAATACGACTCAAGCCGGGTTTGCAAAAAAAATTTTTTTACAGCTTTTTTTTTTTTTTACAGCTTAATTCATATTTGAATTGCACTTCAGCCAATACAAATTAAAATATTACCTACAGCTACAGACTTAACATGACAGAGATTAATTATTTGAATTTGTGGTAATAAGTATTTCACATTGATTACTTTAATTTCTCACTGCATTTACACTGGCTGTATACTACTGCATGTGCACCGTATGTGCCATCCCAATTATACAACCTGTTAATTTTAGACTAATGCTGTTTTCCAGCGATGGCAGTCGTGTTTATTCAGATGACTAGGCGTGAAACTGGATGCCCACGTTGCATGGCGCTTGATCTGAAATGAAAGTGGGTGCGATGCCTCGGCTAGTTAATGAAAAGTGACTGCGGGATGAATATAATTATATAATGATACAATGATCGACGTATATCTGCTTCCATCAAGTAAAGATGAGCCAATGCACATTATTATTGCTATTATCATAACTGTGCTGTACGTTTTGCGCCGGTAGACGTACTGAGATGCAGCGTGCTACAGACGCTGATGCTAATACCAAAGACAGAATGACAGGTGCTGTGCTAGATTGAGGAGATTTTCTCCGTTGGCTCCAAAGTTGAAAATCTGTATTCATACTGAGCCGGTTTAAATGTGTGGACAAAAAAGTATTGACATTCTTATCCTGGTTCCTGTTCTATTCAGATGACAAATAACTGCGGAAAGTGTCCAAGGTCAAGGCAAATAAGACCAGATAGAAACTGTGAGAAAGTCACAAAAAATAAATGACCTGCTTGTAGTGATAATAGAAATGTCAAAATAACACGAATCAGCCCATGAAAAAGGCCTTACTGCTTTGATTGCTATTATGCAGTGGAACAGAACAAGGAAGAGAAGAATCTAATGTCCCACTGAACCAATAAAGATCGGCCCGACTTGAGAGAATGCAGAAAATTTAGGCAATTGTAAAATGCAAGCTAAGACCCCCCACAATCATTGACATACCTGTTTTACCTTACATGTATCATTAACCCTTTATGTGTCAGATCACAGATATGTGACGAGCATGTTCTGAACTGAGCATTCTTATGCTGAGATAAGGGTCACTGCTTGTAATTGAAGACAATGGAGTTCTAGAAAACTGACTTACGTAGAACTTTGAAATAAAATTTTTGTTCTAAACCTACTCTTCAAATGGCTAAAACGTTTATATGTAATAAATCTATTAATGGCAGCATAGTCCAAAGTATGTTAAAGATTAACAGTTATTTATATGAAATACAATTGAGGTGATAGCACTTTTTGTACTCTTATTTCTGAGGGTGTGCATGGGTTCGTAGATACAAACAGTTTGCAACTCTTGTCCCTGGTCAGAGTCCTGAAATGGAAGAGTTAAAGAAATCAATGGGATTCACACGGTGGTAGAGTTGGAGGCTAAAATGATAAACCCGCTCTTATACGTGGCTGCTACATACAGTAAGTAAGGTACAATCCACGGTGAAACCCTGTTGTTATGGGGAAATAAAGCAGGCCTGACTGGTACTCTAATGTTGCCTAAGGCCACACTGGGGCTGTTTGATGTGAGATAACACGGCTATATTTTCCTAATGTCAATAAGGAACACTGCACAGTAGGTCCTTAAGCTACACCCTGATATATAGAACATATCCGTCATTGACACCATTTGTCTGGGCAGTGGTGGATCGAAAATGATGCTTTCTACTTTTGTGCAGCACGAAAGGCAGTTACCAGTGGAAATCAGAACTAGGTCTTCTAAGGTGCAAGATCACAAAAATCACCAAAAGAATGTGTCTTAACCGAACATTCTAATGGTTCTAGAACACTTATGTACATACTTTTGAAAAGAAAACAGTCTCTTCAAAGGGTAAATACTGTTCCTTTAATGCGTAGAGGATGCATAATTTATATTAGCCGAGGACAATTCATTACTGTGTGCAACGTTCTTGATGCAACTCGTTGTGAATCCTCTTTGTCACTCGAGAAAGACAGATTTGAGACACGTCATTCTTATTCCACTCGGCAAAACTGCTCCTGATAAACATTGAATAATTTAGGTTGCATTCCATTGCAACCCTGATCGTTCCTCTCATTGCAGTCCCATAAATGAGACCACACTTTAGTTCAAGAGTAATCTTGCTTGTGTAAACTGGAACAATACGCATGCCCTAGATCTGAAGATTCATGTACCTACCAGCAGAATCATTTTATACAAAAAGGGATGCCATTTTCTATCTTGGTAAGCTGGGAGCTGTATTATGGAAATGCAAACTACTTCTGGTACTTTTCTGTCACAACAGCAGCATAAGCAGGAAATCGCCTCAGTGAATGTACAACGCCCTCCCTATGCTGTCTGGTTCGGCAAATGCACATACACACATGCATGCAAACACACCCACACATGTACACATACACATGCACACACACACACACACACACACACACTAAAGGTAAGCCTGGAATATTGGAATGGTAATAGATATCATGGTAACATCACAATGCAGAATGATTTTTCTTACAAAGAGGAGCAGTGGCTGCCAATGTTAAGATACAGCACTCTGTAAATGAGGCTGGATTTCTTTAAACTGAATGCGGCTGTATCACACTATTATCCCATTGACATTAAAACCAACACATCTTTTACCTGTTTTTCTCTTCCAATCCAGTGATTTATTTAAATGCTAAGATGGGGGCGGCACGGATGGTGCAGTGGTTAGTACTGCCGCCTCACAGCAAGGAGGTCCTGGGTTCGAATCCCCATCGGCTGGGGCCTCTCTGTGCGGAGTTTGGACATGACATATTCAGCTTAGACCAAGGAAATCCTCCAAAAATGACCAAAAATGAAATAATAGTCAATATTTAATCAAGCCAACAGCAGTTGTTAATGGAGTGAGGTCCATTTAAACAATATCCTATTAAAAGGCCAAACTGTTAGTGAACAAACTAATGAAAATGCGACAAGTGGTTGTTGGTTAGGTGGGTGGAGGGGGGACTTTCACAGCATGGTTTGGGTGCCTTCATGTCCTCAGAAGGCAAGGACAATATTGCTGATATGCATGCAGGCACTTATGGAAGTCACTCAGGAGAAGATCATCTGTTAAATACCTATATGTGCATGTGGAAATGGTGTCATTGTTACTTAATGCTACAGAATGGTTATCATAACCCCATGTTAAGTTTTCTTGCTGACAGGCGTGTCTTTCCAGAGGACAATCCCCCCACCCACTGGAGTCACTCGTTGGCTTGAGGAGCAGGACACTGAACAGGTCCTTATGTCAAGGTCTTCCCAGCCTCTAGACCCAGTTGAGCATGAGCAATTGAGTGGTGTATTCCTCCTGCTGAATTCCAATGTTGGTACACTGCTATGACATATACCAGCTGTACTGGCTACAGTTGGTGGCTCAGCACTGTAAGTGACTTGATGTTTGTGTTGGTGTTTATATTTTTCATTCACTTTGCTGTCTTTTTTTCTTATGTATTCAACCTACATGTATTCTTAACATTGATTCACAAGTTGGTTCACACTTTCTCTTCACAAGCTCTGTTATGTTTTCATGATTGCTGAACTTTGCTGACAAAACAAGTAATAAAATGATTGCTTTTGATAGTCAAAGTTAAGGAGGTTGTTAATTGAATCCCAGCCTTACATTTCATGACAATATCACACATTGATATTGACTGCCAGCCAAGTTCGTAACAATATCAGACATGTCAAAGATACTATCTGGGATAGCTTGTGGGATGATGTTTAATTGTTTAATTAATGAAAACAATGACTGTCTTGTGAAAAGAGTGTCACGTGGTGAAATAATGCTTAATTTTGCGACATGAACTAGATAACAGCAGCATGTGTGTGCTTCCGAAATCAACTTTTGAAGCAAGCATTTGAAGAAAACATTTGAAGACTGTACAATTTTGTTGGATCACGGCAAAAGTTATTTTCTTTACCTTTAATTCAGATTTTGCTGGCTACAAATCTTCACACCTCCTTTGAGTAACCAAACAGCTGGGTAGAAAGCAGCTAAAACCTTCCAGGAACTGTCAGTGCTTATCCTACACAAGGGATAATAACAACTGATGAAACCTGCTGCGTGCTTTGATGAGGGAAAAGATGCTATATATCTGTCATTGAAGGACACGATTAACACTGAATCACTGCTGCAGCATTCATTCAGCGAGAAGCAAAAACAAATACGCCAATGAATCAATGAATAAATGATCAAATGCTGGCTGAATGCGCAATGTTCAGAGATCACAGGAAGGCACAGAATAATGGCAGGGTTTTGAAAAGAAAGATTGACTTTTTTGTAATTCCTTGCAAGTTCACACTTGCCGTTTGTTCAATTGAAATCGGCGTCAAAGAACTTCTGGAGGCCTTTCAGAATCCCAAACTCTCCCAGTAAGCCGAGCTTTGTGAGTGGGTGAATGCTTCCTCCTCTCCTGATGGAAATATGGAACCGATCGCCTGTTCTGATTTAAGTTCAGTTCGGGTAATGCCGAACGGACTTCTCCATTCGTACTCCTCCTCTGCCCATCCACCCTGTCTCCATGTTCGTTGTCACAGATATTCCGGGTCTTCATTTCACACCAACGCAAATCCTAAGGACTCAAACTGTGTGGGAATGAAAGTGGCTGAGGTAACACATTGTGTGTGTGTCTGTGTGTGTGTGTGTGTTTGTGTGTCTGTGTGTCTGTGTGTGTGCGTGTGTGTCTGTCTGTCTGTGTGTGTGTGTGTGTCTGTGTGTGTCTGTGTGTGTGTCTGTCTGTGTGTGTCTGTGTCTGTGTCTGTCTGTGTCTGTCTGTGTCTGTCTGTGTGTCTCTGTGTCTGTATCTGTGTGTGTCTGTGTGTGTCTGTCTGTGTGTGTGTGTCTGTCTGTGTGTGTGTGTGTGTCTGTGTGTGTCTGTGTGTCTGTGTGTGTATCTATGTGTGTCTGTGTGTGTCCTTCCAGCTGACATTACCTTAAATGTTTAAACATGGGAACATGGAGTAAGACGTGAGACACAGAAGGGAGAGGGATGGGTATGGAGAGGTAAAGTGAAATGAGCTGTGGCCCAAATGTCAAATCGCCATCCCGGATTGTCCACCGTGTGTCAGATCCGCAGCATGTCTGAGCTGGTTCTGTGGCGATGCAGAAAATGTCCTGGCTTTAAATCACTGATCGGCATCCATTTTTCTGTGCCTAAGCAGCGAGTTAAGACATTGTTAAGACGAAAGCTCATGAGGTGCTGTACTACTTGTTAGAAATTAATTTCAGCTTCCAAACTTCCAAGCTCATTTATCCTGTGAGCTAATTGTCACAAAGCACATTTAGGCATGTCACAATCAAGCATAACGTGTACAGCAAAGTGTGGAAAAGCATAACGGCATTCTATGATAGTGCCACTCTTTCCTCTTCATATATATCAGCCTGCATCAGTTTTGGGTTGTCTTCGTCCCCACAGGGAACACAGGTCTGACACTCTTATCTCACAGTATATTCATGAGCCACCATTTCCTGTTCCTCAGCCTTCCTCTTCCTGTTACTATTCCCCATTGTATCTGCGCAGATGGGCATTGGGTTAATGGTAATGCCACCATATGAGAAAAAATGTTGACGTGCTGAGCCTCTAGTTGAAGCAATCAGTCATGGATGCAGGGGCCGTCTCGGAGAGTCTGATTCAAACTGACCCAATGAGACGCAAACTTTCAGTGTGCAGTGAGATACACATGAACTCACCTGTATAGATGAAACTAGATCAGAGAGAAACAAAATGGACACTCTGAATGAACTGGACGACCCTGGCTCAGACATAAGCAGGCTTGTGTCTAGGTAAACAAATCAGCCATCGATATCCGTGTGCACTTTATAACCTGCTGAGGGATGAAACTGCATTTACCCCGCAATTTCTGCTGCAATATGCAGCGTTGCAATATGAAAGAATGATCTCTGAAAGAGTTATGTATATTACAATATAAAGCTTCTCTTTAGTGACCTTTTAAAGAAATATGCCGCTTGTGAAAATGTGGTGAAATAGCAGGTGTTTGCAATAAAAAACCACTTTGATGTGAACTAATGCTTCATCGGGTCTTCCCTCTTGCTGACTGAGGTTGCAAGAAATGCTGGATGAAGTCAAAGGTGACAAATAAAAAAAAAATTGATTATAAGACAAAACTTTGAAGGATGAAATGTGCCTGAAAGAAAACTCACGATTACCTTTACTGCACATTGTTGTTACCGTATACTGGTGCTTTATTTGTTCCGATAAATAGCAGTGGATTTAAAATGTAGAATTATAGATTAACATTGATTTGTTTTTTTATTTTCTTGGTGCCTGTCTCTGTAGATTTAAGCTTTATGCCAGCAAGATAAAGCCTTTTAAAGGTTTAGCATTTTGTGAATTATACTAAATCCTCAAATTTGTGTACAGTGCATAAGGCGACATGATACTTTGATTTGCTGGAATTACATGTTCTTTGCCTCTCTTCTTTTATATTTATTTCATATTAAAATAAATCCAAAATACACAAGATCTTCAGCAAATCCACTCTTTGGCTCCAGGTATTGGTGATGATAAACATGCTCCTGAGCTTCTCAAGCCTGGCAGTGAGCAAAATGACACTGCGTACACTGGAATATTATTAAATCATCCCATTAAATCCCTGACATGGAGGCGTGTTGATTCCACAGTAGTCAGTAAACACTGAAAGTTGGAATAAGAAAAAGGAAAATATGTACTGCACCCGGCAGACTGGTGAAAGCCGTCGGCGGGGGCACGGTACCTGCAGTCGTCTGACATTAAACAGCGTGGAAAATTTTATGACGCATGCGATACTGGTTGTAACAACATTGTGACATTGCGTTAGCTGATCTCCGTGCCAACAAAGGTCTACGGCAGCGCTTTATGGAATGCAGCAGTGGCTTTGCATAAACAATGTGAATGCGCACGGCTCAGTGAGGCAGGAGCGCCGACAACCTTGGCCCCTGCATTTCATATTCCACGGCCTGGAGTGTGTCCAGCTCGTGCGGTATTCCGCACCAAACTTCCCTGCGATGTGCCTTCGTCTCCCCGTTTGCCTGGACGGGATTCAGCGGGAATTCCTCGGGCTTGGCTATTCTGTTTCGGTTCGCCATAAGGCAGGAAGAAGATCCACCAAAAGGCTATGAATTTGCATCATGGCCATATGTCTAGAGTGCCACTGAATGTGCATTTGAATACAACATTTTTATATGAATGTTAAATGTTCATGCAAACATAAACAAAACTGTATATCCACAAGGCCACACTGTATACAATATGTGACAACTGTTAAATTCCTAGACATCTCTGCAGAAAACAAGCTTTAAAATATAGTCTTGTCAGAGCATTTCATGGAAAAATAGTGAAACATTTGATTTTTTAAAAAGCCTGCTGTGTAATATATTTGTGTCAGGTAACTAATTTGCATGAATTTACTGTGAATGTTGTAGTTGGTTATCTAACAGAAGCAAGCTGACAAATGGATGGGCTTGAAATGGGGGAATGTATGTTTTGATGAGCTGGCTGGCGGACATAATTGCCCCATTCACTCGCTGTTTGCACAGGACAGCAGCAAAGAATATTGCTGATGAGGTCCTTAATAGGCCCTCTGACACACTGAACTGAATTTTATTTCTTTGTTTCTTGGAATTTGAACCAAACAGCTTTGAATTCATCGCTGCTGTCCTGATAATGGCCCACCAATTAAGCAACGCCCGGGGATTTTAAAATGATTTTCAAAAGAGGGACAGGGGACGGTTCCTGTATAAAAAGAACGCCTTCGCCAATCATTCATCGACTTTCCTATGTAACAAGTAAAAAAAACACAAATAAATCCTGCTGCTTGCACAACAGCCCTCCTTTTATGAAAGCTAATGGATTGGTTTCATACATTTTATTTTCCCCAAATTGCTCTGTTCTCATTCTCGTTCTCATTGTCATTCCCTCCGCAAGCCCCTCTCCCTCATAAGAGAGACAGGACTGTCCACCCTTGAATAAATAAAAGGGCAAATGGGTAAGAGATAGCAAAGCACATTCTGTAGACTTCATAAAAACGTGTCCTTCTGAAGAGCAGGGATGCAAAGAAAACATTGACCTAAACAACCTGCCTTAGCTTTTGACTTCGTCATCTGGTCTTTAAAAGCTGTTTGATACAAGTTTCGAATGGAATCAAACTATGGAAACATGCACAACCTACATGTGACTAATGTTATAGCAATGAACGTATTTGCTATTTTATAATATTAACAACAACAACAACAACAACAACAACTTTAGCAACACAGAACTGCAGTATCTGTATGCTGAATATTTCCTCATAAATCAAAAGGCCCTGTCAGTTCAAAACAAAGCCAGCAAAGCCGGCCTGTTGCGTAGTGGGTAAGGTAGATGACTGGGACATGCAAGGTCGGTGGTTCGATCCCCGGTGTAGCCACAATAAGATCCGCACAGCCATTGGGCCCTGCATTGCTCCAGGGGAGGATTGTCTCCTGCTTAGTCTAATCAACTGTACGTCGCTCTGGGTAAGTGCGTCTGCCAAATGCCATTAATGTAATGGCCAGCCCTGCCTGCTGATAGACTGGATTTCAGTGAGGGCAGATTAGCCCTGTGGTCTGGTACTGAACCCTCATTCAGGCAGCCAGGTCTCCAGAGATTTTGGGCCCCATGAAAACATTGGGCCTCACTCAGAAGATCCTGTGTTGTAATATGTTTTGAGGTCCCCTCTCACCCACCCCACCCATAGCTAGTGAGGGCTTCAGTCTGCAGGGTTATAGCCTGTCATGTCCTTGATGAAAGCAGCTCCCCCGATCAATCATGGGCACACAGCAGAGGTGTTACTAGGATGTCATCTTTGGGTGGGCATTTGGATTATTTGGGTTTATTATTATTTTCCTAAATAGGCATAGTTTAATTTTGAGAACTATGATAGTTCTGCCTAGGATATAATGATGTCTAGGCCCAATATGATTAGCAAATTATTTTTCATTTTTATATATTTGTTTTCTTTTTTTTGTGTGTGTGTGTGTAAAAAAAATATTATTATCTGTTTTGTCTTTCTGTTTGTCTAACTGCACATGTACATGTATCATTGCATGTCAGCTTAATCAACAGTGCAAAGAGCTTAGTCACATCTTAAGCTCTTCAGCTGAAGACGTGATTTTACTGGCTGCGCTGCCTGTGTCTGTAGGCCTACATCATCTTGTGAGATGCTGCCTCAGAGGATGGAGGTTGCTGTACATCTAGGATTGACCGACCTATTGCTCTCTGTGGAGCTGGATGATCAAAGTGACGCTCAATATATAAAAATGACAATTTCATAGCGGATATATACCAATACTACCCAAATATCTTACCTTCTGAACTAAGGCTGTTGTGTTGCAGACTTGATTATTGCATTTAAATGCTGTAAATAAAATTGAAATACTTTTGCTTATGCACACATAAGCTTTATCCGCCATTGACACTGCCCATAGAGTGAGAAAAGAAAAATGAAATGTTAAGCAGTTTGAAGGCTCCTCGAGGTATTCTCAAAGGTTGGCTGAGCTGAAAAATTGTTAAGATTAACTGTTTTTATTAATATTTGCTCTTTGCCTCCAGACAGCATTTGTATGGCACGCAGTCCCCATTAATATACCAAGGCATTTCATCAGTGTCAATGAAACAACATCCCTGTTCCGTGGCTTGCAGTTAGCTATGGGCTATTCTTAATAGCTCAAGTTCAAGCAATGTTTTTGGAATTAATTACATTAGCTATGGCCCCAAATGTACACCACTAAAAATAAATAAATACATAGATGTAGGTCCTTGAAACAAGATTTTACGAGATTTTACGTCATCATGTACCAGTGGGCGTGTATATCTGTCAATTTTCTGTTCCGCTCCAATCAATATCCTTTTCACACAGCAGGTTGTGTTCTTATTTGATGTCCCAATCCTCATTTGACGTCAGTCTAATTGACTCCTCGTCTGTCAAAAATTCCACCGGAAGGTCCATTTCACTCGTATATACATCATATGGGAGAAGCCTGCGCTTCCGTTTCAACTTGTCTTCTCGACATTTATCCTTGTGTGGAATGAATATTGAGGTTACTTCTTTTTCTGAAACAGCAGCTTGCATTGTGAAGGTCATGGGGTCTGGATGCCATGACTCAGTAAGCGAACGGATCTGAGTGGCATTTTACACCGTGGTTGCCATGGGAAACATTGAGAAAGTATGCAGAATTCACCTGAAGACCTTTACATGAATGTACAGAAAACATTAATCATTATCATAATTTACTACTGCCATTTTATAATGCAATTCAAGAGAATCCAATTTCATCTTCTTATCTGTTGTATATTAATATGTACATATGTTCTTTTTTGGGGCTGCCAAAATAACTCGAAATGGCCACTGTTCCAGCTGACTGAAAAACCTAAAAAAACAAACAAACACACCTAAACAAATAACAAAATTATATGCAGCTAATGTAAAATATATGTAAATGTATGTTTTCAGACAACTCTGGTTTCCATAGTAACAGAGATAATTCAGTTTTAATTGATCTCACTCTCAACCCTGAGGAAGACTCAACTGTTAACATTTTGAAATTAATATAGATTTCTTGGCCTGACATCCTAGCCTTCTACTCACTTACATAAATGTTTGTTTCTTTGTTTTTGCAGAAAATTATATTCCAAAATAGGATTTTGTGAGACTATTTTTGACAGTTTTGTATAGTTTTTCGTATAACATTTAATGAAGTGTCAATTTCAAGAAATGTATTTGTCAAACTTTTTCTTTTTTATAATGCTGTCAACAACATTCAGTGATGACGGTAGGGAATTAATTGAATCTGCAGTTCATTTTGAATTAGTTAGGTCAAATGAGAAGCAGAAGAGTTCAACCCAGCACCGTCATTCTGAGTTTGAATACGTGACCGGCACAGCTCCACAAAGTGCCCTGACTGGCTCAGGCAGAGCAGCTACAGAGACCCTGATCTAATCCTGCTGGTCCCTTTACTTTTTAAATGCTGCTGATTGTAACCTATTGATTGGCTGCGAATCTCCCTGAACAGCAACATGCCTTCCACACTAATGAAGATTCATGAAGGTTGTAAAGAAAGAAAAACAACCACAAAACACATAAATGTTCCTTTGACATTGATAGTGGCGTGTTCTATACACTGGCACGCTCCAAACTCTGATTTGACCACAGTGACCTCAAGTCCTTTATAGAATCCATGGGCCAGGCACAACAACTCATGTGGTGGGCTGTGCCTTGGAAATACCTGGAACAGGCTAATGTCTGCTCATTGTGATAGCCAAAGGGTTATAGTTATCTAGGGCCAATTTCAAGAGGTGGGAAAAGATATAACGGTTGAAACAGTTGACTCAAGAAATTGCCAGGTGTGTGCTGCCCTAATTGGGCACGGATGGACAACGTCTGCAGCTGCTACTTGCAAAGAACCTCTAAATTGGGGAATCTTAAATCAGTCTCACTGGATTGTGATCAGACAGGTGTCCAGTTAGTGTGCCTAGTGGTGCATCGTTTACAGAAATAACGGAAGAATCGGTGAGATAACCCATTGCTTATCGTCAGCTACTGTACCTGCGTTGTGGGATTTTCATTGTTTAGGGTTATTTTCCAATACAATACGTGGTTGTTGATGTAAAACAATCCCCGGTTATTGTGTGATTACATGAAGACAAGTACTGCACACCCACCAGTGGTAGAATGAAGACAGCGTTTCCCATAGGACCCTATCTCAGTGCTGACGGAAGGAAACCAAGCAATAAAAGTTGAGTTTGATATCTTGTTTTGAAGTCCTTTAAACCATCTGGGACAAGGTGTTAGGCATTGAAGTAGGTTGGTACATGTTACATAATTCAACTTTTTTTCATTTTCAAGTTAAACATATTATTCTCAAGGAAATATTCATGGAAAATCCACAAGAAAAAAAAGCACAAACACTATTTGGCAGCTCCAAGGAACTGGGGGACAGAGATTTCACTGAGGGGATGAAAGAAAAGCAATTTTTCTTTATTCTTTCCAAGCTTCAGCAAAAAATAAAAAATAAAAATAAAATAATTTCAAAATGAGTGCAACACTTGATCCTGTATCTGCATTATGCCTGTCAGTCTCATCCTCATACAGTACACAGCAGAGACGGCCTGAGCAATTTCTGCTCAAAACTTACATCAAAGGGAATATCTGACATTTTAAACAGCAAAACTTAACCTTTCCTCAAGGTCTTGTTGTCTGTAAGAACTTGACCAGCATACATTCCAATATCAAAAACACCCTCAATTCTCTTGTGTGAATTTTAGCAAAATTACAGATGAATTGTAACTGTGCTTTATGTCCATGCCTTTGTCTAATTCTTCCCAAACTTCATTCAGTCCTTTGAAAAAAAGCATGTTAATGGCACTCAAACATGGATGGTGTTCTCACAAATAATATCTCCCCACTGAAGAAGACAATTGACTCAACTTTGCCAAAGCTGCTAATATATCGTACTGTTGTTCCTGTATTTTATTGGAACATATATACGTGCTTACATGCATTCATTCCAAATGTCTAATTCTTAGAAAGCCTTCATAAAACGCAAGGCTCTCCCTCGCAAAATGTGATTAGAAGCCTTCTGCTACCATGAAAGATCTTATCATGATAACAGAAGACTGGCCGCTTAATGCTCTACTTCACTTTGTGTAGGAATGCGCAAAGAAAACCAATGGCCTCACACTATGGAGACACATTACAGGCTAGCTGTAAAGCTAATAGGGTCTCATAATGTTCTAGCACTTTAGCCCCAGGCTTTCAGTCCTTTTGAAAAGTCTCTTTAAAAGCATTTCACAGTCCTTGAAACCCTTTGCCATTTGGCATCAATTTACAGTAGAGCATTCGAGTCCAATAGTGTGTTATAGCAGTCTGTGCAGTCATGTTTTCTAAGACTTTTTGGTGTCAAGTTGAATAAAATGGAGAAGAATTGTGTGTCTGTGGAGCTTTGTTAGTCTTTCTCTTAGGACCGCGGTAAAAGGAGTTTTATTGTGGATATTAGATATTTGACAGGCATTCAAATTGAAAGCTTTGCAAGGGATAAATAAAAGTGCTGCAAATATTTTCAATAATATCCCATCCATACGACATGCAGATCTAAAACTGTATTATATATACTGTATAATCCGTCACATTAGAGCGATTTGTTTTGGGAAATTGAGAGGTTTTTTTTGACGATTACTTTTAAGAATTCATTGGATTACTATTTAGAAGAAATTGACATTTAAAACGTCCTTTAAGCAGTAATACACTTGGATACACGTGATGATATAAAGGATGGTATGACAAAGCTGCAGTGATATTCAGAACTTTTAAAATTGTGCACTTTTATGACCATCCCTTAGCATCCCATTAAAAGTTTTGCAATTTAATTCCAAAATTAAACTCTATAAACCCCCTTTGTCAGAATTGCACAAGTTCTTAATAACACACACATTTATCTTTGTTGGCTCTTGAATATGTCAGCTAGCCTGGTCAGCTTTGCTCAGTTGTCATTAATTAATTCATTTATCATATCAGCAATTTCACACTGTGTAGCCAGAACTGCTCACTTGATTTCTTCAGTCCAGTCCAGTCTACTTCAAAGTCTACTGTTTTTCTTTCACTCCAGTGTCTCGGTTTTCAGATGAAGTACAGCACCTGCCTACCTGTGAAATTTGGGGGTTTTGTCGCAGATATATGCATGACTGGATGATGGGTGTTCCAAGAAACTGCTTTTACCAACCATTCTATATAGAAACAAGAAAACACCGTGGACTTCACTTTACTAAAAACAACCTGAAAATACCAACTCCCATTCAACACATCCTTGTTAACTGACCCCACCAATCAATCAGAATTTAGCTAAGATGCATCAGATTTATGGACAACTGGAAATATGTCTGGCCCTGAAAGAGGTTCATTTCTTTTCTGTATTTTCTGTATCTATCAAGGATACTCGACAAAAAAAGGGTTGAGATTCAGTGCAGGTTTTGGTAGCACTGTCATATAATGTTTAATCTACAATAATTACTTGGTCCCCTCTTGACACAGAAATGAATAGAAAGCTGTTCACGGAAGGACAAAGTGATCCGCTTCAACACACGCATAGAAATGGGCCACCACGTGTACTTTTGACGGACAGGTTTTGTATTTAATTTTCTGAACACAGAGCTTTGATTCAATCCCTATGTTCACTCAATCATTCTGTGTTCAAAATACCATTGCTACCTTTGGAGTCGGCTTAGTAAAATGGAATAAGACAAGCTAATAATTCATCAGTAAAACATTTTCTGTTCCCTGTCAGCTAAAACAACAATAACCATGCTATTATTGGATTACTCTGCTGTGCAATGTACCTTCTCCAAAACTGATGCAAAACCATAATGACTATTCATCCATTACGACTTAATTGCCTCCATAATTCACTTGCAACAACGGGCTGAATAGATACGGGAGCTAACTCAGTTTCAGAGATATTCTTTGTGCTTTTGAAATTACTGGCATGTTTTTTTTTTCAGGGCACCTGCCTGTTCTCTCTCTCGCTCTCAGTCTCTTTCTCCCTCTCTCTCCCTGTCTCTCTGCCTGTCTCTCTCCCTCCCTCTCTCATACACTCTCTCCCCTGTCTCTCTCTCTCTCTCTCTCTCTCTCTCTCTCTCTCTCTCTCTCTCTCTCTCTCTCTCTCTCTCTCTCTCTCACCCATTGGGACATTATTCACTCAGCAGAACATACTGTTCAATCCGCTGTGCAAAGAAAACTGAGGCAGCGCTTGGGACCAGAAGAGGTGCCCTTGTTTTGGAAAAATGCACCGCTCTTCTTTACTTAATTGTTTTGGTAATTAGAGGGTGAGCTCTAATTAGCCAGGGTTGGATGAACTGATTGCTCTATTTCAGCCGTGGTCATTCTCCCTCGGGGACATCTTCAGCACTCTTCTTGCAGGGGACGTACAAGAACTAACAAGTAGAGATCGCTCTGTGACTCATTACCGTTTCTGTTAACGGCGCTGTGTTTGAATGAGTGCCAGGCACGCTTAATCTGCGGTGGGGACATTTTTTACATTAGCGAGAACAACATGTTCGGCCTATAGTCTTAACCACAGTCATTTGCAGCCACAATGGTCACTCTGAGATTACTTAATGCCAAAGCACTGCTGCAGATTGCATCACAGTTGTATATTGCTGTCATTAATGGATGACTGAAAGCAGGACTGTCTTTATGGCATTCTAATGTCTTTCATTGTGTTTGCATGTTCGTGTTTCCTGTGCAGCTATAGCCTTTCAAATGCACAATGCAATATTGAATACAACATCTTCACAAATGGATATACACACAGATTTGTCAAAATAGAAGTGTCTTGGATGACATGTTGTAGTGAAAACTTTATCAAGAATGTCCCTTGTAGCTAAGTAAAACACTAGTCAATCATCTCCCCCAACCCCCTGCCCCCCCCCCCCCCCTTACACACACACACACACACACACACACACATAGCATTCATACCAGGCAATTCTTGTGGGAATTACAGGTCTTTTAAGCAATAGTCTGTGTATTTAGTGGAGCCCATGTGTAACAGGTCCAGAGTTCTGTCGACTAAAACTAAACTAAAACTAAAAGGGATTCAGGCACTAATCATTCAGTATGCATAGCCTATTAACCAACATAATGTAGAACTCATTGTACTTCAGCCAACTTAAACTGGCAAAATACAATTAAGAAATTCCTGATGAACAAAGGTTAAATGCATAATCACGGAAGATAGTAGAAGATTGAAGAAAATGTTTATTTTACCTTCATTTATTTACCCTGAATTTACCCTGAGTCCCTCTGCATAGATTCAATAAGACAAAAGTTTCTCTTTGGGTATCTCTCCTTCTTCCTTTACTTTGCAGATTGCCTTTGCGCCAATGTGCATGCTATAGTTTCTTTTTCCTTTTGGATGGAAAATGGATTGTTTAAGTATGAAAATATGAAGTTCAGTTCATCTTCCTGGCACAGAGTGGCGGGAAGTCTACGAACAATTTCCATTCCTGGAGAGAAGCCCGGCCAATTGGCAGCACCCTGCTGTGCTCCAGTGTGCATACATTTATTCTTTATGACAGTTATTTCTTTCATACTTGTTTATCCTGTAGTTAGAATGATCAGTAGGAAATGGAAATATACATTTTTCAGTACACCTGCTGGACATTCGTACTGTGTTTTGCTTGAAAATTGTCCAAAGCTACAGTACATTCTGCTGACCATTGTTTATATTATAGATTAATTCATATTAAAAACATTAGTAAAGTATGCAGAAAAAAAAATATTTATACAATCATTCTGACGGGCATCAGGAGCAAGTTAAATTAGCCCTTAACTTCAGCAAATATATAGTTGCATTTAAAAAGCATTTTTTTCATACTCAAAGCACTTTATAGGGATGATGGGGAATCTCACCTCAACCACCTCCAGCATCTACCTGGGTGATGCAACAGCAGCCATTTTGTGCCAGAATGCTTACCACACATCAGCATGGGATTGTTAATGACCACAGCAAGTCTTTGAGTTTGATGTCTCATCCGAACAACATCTTCTACAGCACAGTGTCCCCATCACTGCACTGGGGTTTATTTGACCAGAGGGAAGGTCACCCCCTACTGGCCCACCAATACTACTTCCAGCAACAACTTTTCCCAGGAGGTCTCCCGTCTAAGTACACCCCAAGCTCACACCTGCTTATCTTCAGCCATTCAGCAGGAGCAGGGTGCATGGTGGCATGACTGCTGGCAAATACTCACACTCCCTTCACGAACAGTTTGGCAAGCTTAATTTGGTGAGGGCTGAACTTGCTAGTGCATGTTTTCAAATGAAACTGTTGATTGAATCCAGCAGAGTGTTTCTGTCCCTGTCTTTCATCCCATTTCTAAACAAGGTGTTTATTTTGGGAAATACCCCACGGATGCTCACAGACTGATGCTTAGCTGTCGTAATTAAAATCAGTCTGGTTGAACACCATTTGTTTCTGTTCAAGCACAGTCATAATGTGCAACATCACTTGACTCAATACCCAAGTCCATCTTAAGTTCATTTCATGCAGTTAAAGTACACACACACACACACCCACACACACAATTGAAACAGTATGGTATATATAAGTCATAATGAGTTACTTTTTTGGGAATAGAATTATGTTTTCATCAAAAAACAATAATCAGTCAAATTTGACTTATTCTCAATAGGCAGGGATAAAAATAAATTCACCTTGTTTGATTTCAGTACAGAAAATGATTAATATTTTTTTTTCAAATTATTGTTTCATTTAAGCTTTATTTTGAAGGGCATTTTAGATTGCTTTGTTTATGTTTTTACTTTTCAATTACTTAAAAATGTATGAAAGTACTGAAAACAAATTTGCCATTAACTACATTATCTCTGAAGACATTAAGTAAGTAATTAATTGTCACTTAATGTTTTATACAGATTAATTGATTATGAGCATAATACACAATGCCAGAAGTGCATATTCTCATATTTCTCAGTTCTTATTCTGCAGATAAATTCTATGCTTTTGTTGCATTCTTCCACTTGCTTCATCCTCACTAGCCCACCCAGCGCTGAACAGAGTATCTAATTGGTCTCCTAGGCATTACAAAAAAGGAGAAAAAATCTGTCTACACCTATAATCTATTCTTTCTTCTGAAATGGTTAGTTTATGAAGCATTGATGTTAATGCTCATTCCATTATTTCCAATTACATACGAGGAATTGGATGTCCTGCTGCTCACATTTCCCACCAGGAGGCTCCCTGCGGAGGGAATGATAAAAGAATTGATGAAGGTTTCGTCAGACTCGGCGTTTACAATGCTTGTGGGATTTCTCAAGCCCCGGGAAGCCAAATCAACAAGTAATTGGTGTGTAACTATTTAAAACGTTTCAATAAAAAGGGATTTTACTCTCTATAGATATCAGTTTGTTTAATTGGTTCTGAAATTTCAATTATGCAATTTCAATACAGTGATTAAAATATGTCTTTGTGTATGATCACAATTGGATAGTGTAATTTACTTTGATTACATAAGTGCACTTCATGAGTCATATGAAGACACTGTTTGATTAAATTAAACTATAATTATAAAAAAATAATAATAATGCAGGTGTCGGAATAAGTGTATGATCAAATAAATGCATTCGCTCAAACATACAATCACTGTAAAATGTTGAGTGTGAATTCAACTCGAACATATGAGTATAACAGGGGCCATACTGTACGTACTCTCTAAGAGTTTATTTAACACTGAGCATTTTACTGTGTTTGTTCAAAACAAAAACAAAAAAATAGATATATTTTTTACGCTGTGCTACTCACACAAGGAACACTGCAACTCAATCTCACACACTAGTTCACACTTTCATTCTATGGTTTATTTCCCCACACTAAAAACCATAAACCGTATTATAGGAGACCTGCTGTAGCACTCAGAAGAAGCTCACCTCTCAATAATGATGAATGGTGACCTGAGGACACACAAGCAGCTGAAGGGTGTGTTCAGTGGAAACTCACACTACCAAACTAATGTCCACCCTAACCCAGAAGGACACATTCAGTTGTGTTCTGTCATAATGACCTCACAGTTATCGTCAGCTAATGCATACATCGGCTGGTAAGTGAAGTTTGTTTTAGAGTCTCTGACAAAATTATCAATGCACGCACAACGCCAACGCCCGACCCAAAAATACAAATAATCTCCAAAAAAAAATGGTAAGTAACATACATTTCCCCAAATAACACAGAATACAGAGGCTGACCAATAAGAGGGAGGTGTTAAGATAACAATATAATGACATTAGGAGTGTCTTATGAACCATTAAATCACGACTTTGAGAGAGATTTAAAGCCTTATTTGTCTCATGTCAGAGTGACTGATGAGGGACCCTAGGAGACGCCATTAAGATCGCAAGTAATTACTCTGTGTGCAAAGGGGGATTTGCTTAGCTGGCACTATGAAAACAGTCAGTTTAATATGCTGTAACCTACAGCAATCTAAGCTAAGTATGGGTTTAGTAATATTACACATGCTCCACATTAGCATTTTACAGACTACAGTACAGTAGAAAACGTGCACTGACTTACATGAGGGAATATGTTGGAATTATTTTTTCGCAGTTATGCTGTAACTGGAATCACTTTTTGGCCATTTTCAGTAGAAACATAAAAATAAAAAATAATAATAAAAAAATCAATTCATCACTTGGCAAGACATATCCATTTTGGATGCATGGGAACCCACCGGTTGAGGCCAATATTTGTCATTCTGGCTTGCCAATATTTGGATGGCTTACTAGCTACTGTAACATTTATAATGTCAATACATTGTTCTATCGGATGAAAAAGACGAGAAGCATGCTCAGAAAGGCCATGGTGTCACCCTGATGTATTAGCCGAGATCACGGAGAACAGGGCCTGGGAACAGAGCGTGGCTGCTGCTAATGTACTAATGAACGTGCTGCTAAATATCCAGCACAAGTAATTATACAAAATGGAAGCACAATTATCATGGGATACATTGTGTGCTAAATATAACAACATTGAAATATAATAGAATACTCATGAAAACTTTAACATCTTGATGTAGATATGTTCAGCTAGACTGCGTGCCAGGTATAGGCATTTTATAATTAAGAGAAAAGAAAAAAGAACTGTACTGCAATGTGATTTGCTTCGGTGTTAAGTCCTTCTAATGGTGTTTATATGAGTTCAACTGTGATCACATGAAATCTGTAAGCGAGAAAAATTAGAAAAATCATACTGGGCGCTATTTCACAAAACAGGATTATTGAATTAGCTGGGTAACTGCGTTAAGTAAAACCTGGAACCGCTTTTCTAAAAACATTTTCGTCCATGTTCCAAGTTTAGAAGAATACTGGGTTTTAATCAGTGCAGATATTCAGCTAATTCAGTAATCCTGCTTTGTAAAACTGGGCCCTGATTACATACTAGATAATGAGCAAAGATCATTTGAGTAGTTTTGTTTAGGCTGTTAACTGCAGTCTTTTGTTTTCTGGGTGCTACATTGGGGCACAAAAACAACACAAACCCAGATATCTCCCTATTCCTGTACCTCTGTTTCCTCAGCTTTGTCAAGGCTTAGCTACATAATTAACTTGTGTCAGTTTGTGTTGCAGCTAACTCAATTGTACTTGCTGTCCACGAGAGTCAATTCCCAAATAGTGAATCAAATTTAAATTGTTCCACACTAAATCAGAACTATTTAATTCCCCTTGCTCTGTTTTGGTCATTTTGACCTTCTTTGAGCTGCAAAGAAAAGAAAATGATGCTCCCAAGTGTTTCCAACGACCAAACACAAATTGTTCCTGAAATCCTCTCTTTGGATTTTTTCCAGGTCCTCAGAAGTTAATTGCTAATTTAGAGCTACACCAGTTTGGCAGCTTGACAGCAGTTTGAAACACTGAGACTGCCATTTTATGTCCTGCAGAGTCTGAAGAAGATAAAATGATATGTTGCTGCTTCATTGTCTTGAATTTGCTCAGACAATAAAACAATCTTTAAGTTGTACTGCAACTTCTTTTCTGCTGGTACTTGAATGCATATCTTGAATACAAAACTGAATCTGATCACATTTACATCTACAATAAGCCTATACCTTACATCTGGCCCTTCTCCTCTGACCTTTAACAGTGCGTTTCTGCCCACAGAACTGCTGCTCAGTGGATGTTTTTTGTTCTTCGCACCATTCTCTGCAAACTCTAGAGAGCATTGTGTGCGAGACACTCAATCCACCCTGTCTGGCACCAACAATCATTCCACGGTCAAAGTAACTTAGATCACATTTCTGACATTTGGTTGGAAAAACAGCTGAACCTCTTGAGTTCTGCATGCTTTTATGCACTTAGTTGCTGCCACATGATTGGCTGATTAAATATCTGCATTAACAAACTGGTGTACAGGTCTACCTAATAAAGTGATCACTGAGTCTATATTCTAAGCGGAATTTGCAACACTGCTACTGTTTAACCTCATGCAGAATGGGTTGGCTCTGATCCCAGAAATTACCGTTGTCAATTAGAATGAGAGTTAGAATAAGAAGGGAAAGTTGAGTGATTTAATTGCTTTTGTTGGAGGACCCAGCATTCCGTCACATACTGTATTCTGTGATTAAAGTCCATGGCTAACATCTGTCAGTATCATGTCACATCAATTTACATGAAAACCTGACCCTTAATCAAAACATTCATGAATAAGCAAGCCCTAATGAACGAGCACCAGCATTATGCAGAGAGCTATATTGAATGTACAAAACATTGGGCATGAATATGATCTAATATTGGTATATTGGGTGTCAGTGTAATTGTATTTTTAATTGTACTGTATGTCACTCGATGGGACAGTTAAAAGTATGTAAATACTACCCTAGCAGCTGTTTTTTGTTTACAGAGTATTTTAAATATTTATTTCCTGCACTGTTTGGTTCCTTCATTTGCAATTGTTCATAAATTTGAGACAGGATAATGCGCATTTCTGAACTTTACTTTGACATGTGGCACAGATTGCTGATTTGGGGGAGACTTCTGCCCACTCACTATCAGGGTATCACATACACACACACACACACACACACACACATGAACACATTTTGGGAGACTCTCAGACCTACTGGTGGGATATCTGGTTCCCTTAAGTTGTCTTGTCAGCGTACGATTAAATTCCGCAGGTTCTTTTAGATACAGTATGTCAAAGGTAGCTAACCTGGCCATCCTGTTTGTGCAGCGAGCCAGTGGTTTGCATCTTCCAGTGTAGCCAATTGTAGTTCTGTCCTTGAAGTCTAATGCAGACAGTTGTCACCGGCACACCCACACCTGCCTCCTGAACAGTTTTTCCTGATCTATTGGACAGGTGTTTATGCATTTGTTCTTTAATATGGTGTGAATTTTTCAGTTATCAATTGTAGAGATCTTCCTTGGCCTACCAGACCCTTTGCACAGTAATTACTGAACCTGCCAGTATGCTCTTTCTTCTTAATGATGTTCCATGTAGGTAAGCTTAAGGTCTGTGACAGTTTTTTTCCCTCCAGCCTCATAATGGCTTCCTTTACTTTCAATTGTACAACTCTGGTCCTCTTGTTGACAAATGCTAATAACAGACCTGACTAATCACATACACCTGTGACATCATTTGTGTCAAATATTAATGTGCCCTCACATGAGGGGACTATGTATATAAAGTTCTGCCATTTATACATGGTGAAACCAAAATGTATAAAAATGCCCGTAGATAATAAAACTGAGAATCTGCAATTTAACCACCGGTAAATTGTTTGATTTCAAATCTAAAATGGCGGAGTACAGTGCCAAATCAAGAGAAAAATGTATGCTGCCTCCCACCACTGTTATAAAAACATTTGGCATTACAAGCTGCACTGTTTCCTTTCTGTCGGTTTCCTTTGCCAGACTGGCACAAGCTACTGTACCGATGTCCGCATTCGCTTCGCAGCGACATATTTATTTTGATATGTCAGAGCATCTTGAATGCGAGCCGATTTTGTTGGGGGCCTGCATTTATTTATTTGTTATTCTGCAAAACGCCGTGTGAAATTAGCGTTTCATGCTTTCTGCCATTTGACTGGAATCCAGCTACCTCTCTCCTCCTCCGCTTTCTCCTTTCCTATCACCTGTTCCATCCTTTAACAAAAACAGACTATTCTTCCTCTCTCAGGAGCTGCTCATCCTCTTTCTAATTCATGTCACACATTGTGGAAATTGTGTCCTCTGCCTGTGTGTCCTGACAAATTCGTTTTCTTTTTTTAAATCTATAAACTCTGACAAACTCCTGGGTTTTAAAAAAAGGATATACGGCCTGCCTGATACAATAGTAATATCTGGAATATTAAAATATCTCCCAAAAGCCAATTCACACAGGAAAGAATGACCTAGCATAAGGCACGGTATGTGTAGGGAGCTACATTCAGCTACTCATGTTACAGGTGACAGAGTTATAGGTGCAGTCAGTGTATTGATACAGTGGCTTCCAAAGAGGTGTATCCAGCTGCAGGTAGCTGAAGTAATCAATCTACAGTACATGTAAAGGGCAAGACATATCAACAGCATGTCAGTGCCAACTACAACCGAGAGATAGGATTTATTGCATCTCCTAAGCAGGGAT
>NC_083767.1:10091371-10118871 GCF_963514075.1 Conger conger
TTTTTGACTTCAATAATTACAATACCATCTAGCACACTGATATATAGTTTGAGGTCCATTGATTGAAGTTTTTGTCAAACCCCTGTCAACATCCAACAATTCCACATACCATTGATTATTCAAAAGCTGGCTGGATCCTTATGTATAAGCATAGTGAATAATAATAATATTTTGATTGTTAATAATAAAATATTCACTCAGAGGAGTGATTTCTTCTTAATTAAAATGCAGATAATAGAATTATCTAAATAGTTTCACACCATTGGATAAAAAAAGAGAGAAGCCTCTAATTTTACATTTATGTTAATTTATGTATAGGGAGCAGCAAGCTTGTGTTTCAACAAGGATAACAAACTAAACGATTAATGTTCTGGAGAACTCTAACCAGATATTCTCATAAAATAAGCACAAGAAACATAAACATAGTACTTATAGAATGAACATTGAAATGAAAACTACCATAATTAGAGCACACTTGCATATATATCTCCTTGTGGTTTGGCATTATTTTAGACCCTTGAAAAAAGCAGCATTTGAAGGTGCCTTGGTACACAGATGCATACAGCAATGGTGCACTTTAGAAGGTTGAACCAAAAAAACAAGCTCCCTAGGTTGATGTTTTGCAGAGAACCTCGATCGGTGACCCCTTAGTAATGGAGATAGGAGGCACACAGGCAGGCGAAAGTTCTCAAAGCTCATAGAATGTCAAAGAATGGTCAGCTGGACAAATCTGGAGGAAGATGGATGCACAATGCCGCTTGGCTATATAGATGACAGCGTCTCTTTACCTTTAAGTACTGTGAGCAGAAGACCAAGGTGTCTTTTTGCATTTAATAAGCTATGCACTTCCCAATTTCCAGGCACATCCTGAAATCCAAAGGACAAGACCATATATTTACCAGAACCATATAGATTAGACTGTACTTCAAGTCAGAGGCACCATGGCGTGTGGCATTCAAGACAAGGACAATTGAAATGGCTATTAACATTTGGTAGAGCACTTGGCATCGATGGAGGTTATAAGTGAGAATAGTAATTGCAAAATATTTCTTTAACCCTTTAGGTGTAAGATCACACATATTTAATTAGAACTTAATTGAACATTCTATTCTGGTAGTTGAAAGTAATGGAAGTTTTAGAACATTGACTTTTCAACATTTCAGAAAACCTACTCTTGGAAAGGTTAAAGGTTTGAGCAAAATCTTTTTCCTTTCAGTTGCAGTTTTCAGTTGCTGTCCTCAGCTAAAAAACAGCGATGCTTCTGGAAAGTGAATAAAAGCTGGCTTCTGCATGCTGATGTCATCTTTTACTGCCAGGCAACTGCTACACTGACTAGTTATATAGGTTAGATCTAACAAATTATGTGTCAACCAGAGGGCTTTAAGTTTTTGTACAAGGACATTTCAGACAGTGCTTACAAGCTTGTTCTTGCATTGCTAAATTAAATATACATGCATTACTTTAAATAACTAGATTTCAAAGCACATTGTAAATGTAACATTATGGTAAATTGCAGAAGCTGTTTTTTGACTGTTTTACAGATCCCACTCCAGCCCATGGCACTTCCATCCTTGGCTTGTGCTAAGTAGATTAACTATAATGCTCCTAACTACGGGGAAGGGGCTGTTTTTGCGAAGAGCAGGATCATTTACATTTAGATTAGGAAAAGGGCTTGGGCAGAAATGGTGAACTTTGCAGAAAAAAATTACATTCTGTACAATTGTCCTGTTCCTCCGAGACCTTATTTTGGGGGGTGGGGGCAACCCCTCCGCATGTATATAAATGGCTGAGCCAAGTCACAGATCAGGGGCCTGTTCCACAAAGCAGGATTACTGAGTTAGATGGATAGCTGTATCGAGTAAAACCAAGAACGTCCCCAAATCTAGAACATGGACTGGAGTAAAAACAGCAGTTCCAGGTTCTACTCTGGCCAGTATTCCAACTAGCTCAGTAATCCTGCTTTGTGGAACAGGCCCCAGAACTGCTCCAAGATGTGCGTTTTCAGATGAAATAATGAAAGCAGATATAACCAGGGAAACGTGACTGAAGAAATGTGTAATTCCACTTTTAAATGATTTATTTGTAATAAAAACAAATGGTGTCTGAGAGATTCTAGATTTCATCTTACAAAAGCTACTTTAAGATTTATGCAGCAATACATCTTTACAAATCAATTATACAGTACATGTATTACTTTTAATTTGAATTAGCGTCACTGTAAAATCTAATATATAGAATACGATATTTAAAATGTATGAAGAGTATAAACAAGACATGACCAGAAAAAGAAAAAAACATCAGTATTCTTAAGATTTTATTCGTAATGTATAAACACTTTACATAAATTACTTCCTCTGAGACTAATATTTGATGAACAGTTAATTGGAATTCATAGAAAAAATCCATAAAGAACCAGTCTCACATAATTTACAAAAAATTGATTTTTCCTTTGCTTGGTGGAATTTTTTTAATGTTGTTATTTATTTTTTATTTTTTTTAACTTTATGTACCGTATTCAATCTCTCCAACCCAAGGAAAACCAAGATAAGTTTGAAAAATGAACAATACATTGGATATTCACTGGTGGCAATGTCCTTTTAGAAAGCAGCACGGGAGAAGCAGTTGAATTTATTAACAGCAGTATTTACCAGTTTTGTCTGGTTACTGAGACATGTATTTTTTTAATCATTAAGAGCAAAACTACTTTTTATAAGCAAAGGTCAACCAGTCATAAGGAAAACAAACATGATAATCGACATCGCCTAGTAAGAAAACTGATTGGCTTTATACAGATTAGTCCAGCTGAGTGCAGTGATATGCATATGTAAACACATTTCTTTTTTTCTTCTTTCTTTCTTTTTTTTTTTTTTAAGCAGATACCCTTTTAAGGTCAATTGTAAAAACATTTCACCTTTAGAAACAACAATTTTTCCCTTAGTTCCTTTCTCTGAAGAAGGGTCCACAGTCCAATCAAGGTTGTGCTACAGACAAACATCTGTGTCACGGCCTTGTTAAGGCCCGAAGAAGTTCTTTTCTTTCTACAATTATTCTGTAGAAGCTATGTACCACAACACACAGCGTTGCTTTTCAAATGCCCCCCCCTCCCTCCTCGACCCCCCCCACCCCCCCCACCCCTTCAAAGGGAACGGTCAAGGGCAGTCTCTTTGGCAGCCGGTAGAGAACAGTCTGTTACCTCTTCCCTATTTCGCTTTGCCGTAAGAACTGTATGCTGTTAGCGCTGTCGGCTAACTCTGGGTATTGCTCTATGGAGAGTACATAGTACCCATCATATCCTAGCACTTTCCCACTACTCAGTAGCTGCCTCTTCTCCCCCTCTGTCCACAGCCGGGCCCCCTCCTCTCCGTCGCGCACGCGCTGCTGCTCCCGCGCCCAGGCGTGGGACAGGGCCCTCAGCCGGGCCTGCTCCAGGATCCGGGCCTTCTCCTCGTCCAGGGTGGTCCCGTAGCGCACGTGCAGCACCAGCGCGCCGTGCTGCAGCTCCACGTCGGCGAACCTGCGAGTCCTGCCGTTCACCACCGTGGTGGACTGCGAGACGGTCACGTTCACGCCGTTCTCCAGCGACTTGCGCCCGCTGGTCAGTCTGAGCGCGCTCAGGTCGCTCTCGGGCAGGCTGGTCTTGATGAAGTAGTGCGTGTCGCGGCCCTCGATGGTGAAGTGCAGGTTCTCCAGGTAGAAGGCGTTGTTGAGGACGGCCGCCACCTTGATGCAGTCCTCGTTGGCGATGTTGAGGGCGTTGGTGACCACCCGGCCCTGACTGACGGCTAGCATGACTCCCTTCCCGATGAGGGACTTGACTGTGGCGAACCAGAGCCACGACTTCTCCCTGCTGGCTCGTCGTCTGTTCAGCTGGATCTCTGGCAGTCTCTCAAAGGACAGGAAGGCCTTTGCTTGTCTTATTACTTCCTGCTGGACCCCAGAGATGGACTGCAAAGGGAGAGAAAAATGCATTATTAATGTCTAAACACTGCAGAGCCTGACACGCCAGACTTTCTGACAACTGGCTGGACTGTTTCAATGCTTTTCTCCTCTCTATTGGCAGAAGCTTTGCTTTGCAAAGAGGTTCTGTGGTTGGACAAAAAAATACCATAATATTTCATTTTTTCTTGTCATCATGTGTGGGAGCAAACGCAAATAATAGAAGATTAAAAAAAGAAAAGTAGTACTTTTATCAGGAGCACAGTTCTGAGAATTCCATTTTAAAATGTGACAATACTCAGCTTTCTGATTGACACCACAGCTTTTTTATTTTAAAGAGGTTCCACAGTACTTGTATAGCAAAGACCATGCATGCAGAAGTACACAGCAAGCATGATCATTTTAGGGATCTTTTCGAGGTAGATCCTAAAAGATTGTTATTTTCCCACATTTTTTCTCTTCTAACATCCAACTACACTTCAAAGAGAGGTGAGAGGAAATAAAAACAGTGCAAAATAAGACATTACCGGCAGATCATCCCAAAGCTGGCTCTTCTTCAGTTCAAAAGACGGTTCTGTCAGATCGAATTTGGGGATTGGAAAGCCAGGAATAGCATTGTGAAGATGGAAACCAAATGTCACTAGCCAGCTGTTGACATCTGCCACAGAGAGAAAAGAGAGAGGAGAACATTTTTACTCCTCTAAAGATGACAACAACTGACAAACTCTCATATTCACACATTTCTACTGGAGTTACTCTACAAGATACACAAGCTAAAAATGCAGAACTGGAAAAAGCACACTTCCTCCAGCTGTGAACATAGTGGATGACATATAAACACTCAAATGATACCAGACCCTTCAGGTCTTACCTGTGACATATTCTTTAACTTGGTGTATTTTGCTGACAGGGTTGTTGTTCCTGAAAATGTACAAATTAAACGGGGCGGGGTCCTTGCCCACTCTTTTCCAGGCGGCGATGTCGGGAATGGTCCACCGGGCGGACATGATGTCGTAGTCCCGTTCTCCGAAGTGCAGCAGCTTGGTCAGAGGCTCGTACAGGCCTCCCTGGAAGCCGATGACCAGCTGGAAGTCCGGGTTGGAGTCGAAGTAGATCTCCCCATAGGCCGTGTACTGGACCTGCTTGATCATGAGGCCATTGCTGCTGAAGACGGCGAGCGGTGTGCCCGTGTTGTCGCAGGCGATGTAGAACTCCTCCCCGCTGCTGATCTCCATGGCGAAGAGGTGGCCCTGGAGGTCATAGTAGAGGGAAGTGATCTCGGAGCTGGAGTGGTTGTACACGTGGGTGATCCGGGTGGGGTAATTCAGGTCTGCGTAGAAGTACTGCAGGTGCTGCCCCAGGCTGGTTCTGCTCGAGACCCTCCTCCCCAGCCCGTCGTAGCGGTACTGGATGGTCCAGCCGTTGCCCTTGCTGTAGACCCGCACCAGGAGGCCCTTGGAGTTGTACTCGAATATCTCGGAACCTCTTTGGCGTAGGAAGCCGTCCTCGTCCAGCTTGTACTGGATGTCCCCCAGGCGGGTGATCCGGTCCCTCAGGTCGTAGCGGAGTGGGGTGAGGCGTGCGGCGGTCCCGGGGTTCAGGAGGTGGACGTTCCCGTTCAGGTCGTAATTGAAGCGCCACATGTTCTTCTCGTTCAGGTAGACAGAGAGCAGCTGGCCATCCACGTCATACTCGTAGCCGTACTTGGTGGTGTTGGCGAAGGGGCCAATCTTGATCTCCCTCTTGGTGACGCGACCCATGTTGTCGTACTGTATGGTTATCCAGTACATCAGTGAGCGGAATATCTCGTACTGGATCTCTTTGATTCTGCCGTGCGCATCAAAGTGCTTGGTGTAGGTCATGACGGCGGTGGAGATGATCTGGTTGATGTCGTAGTAGATGACGCCGAACTTGCCGAACTGCTCGACCTTCCCCGAGATGTCGTCGAACTGGTAGAGGTCGATGGGCAGCGGGGTTTCGTTGATGACGCCCTGCATGCTGGTCACGCGGAAGCTGTTGTCGTAGGTGTAGTCAAAGCGAGCGTTCACCATCCCGTCCTCGCTGAAGCGGAAGATCTGGCGGTCCACCAGGGGTCCGATCTGCCGGTACCTAATGGTGCAGATGAAGCCCTCGCTCTGCAGGTTGACGGTTTTCAGGACCCCCGCCGTCTCGTCGTGGGTGAAGCTCACCCGGGTGCTGTCGTACAGGATCTCCGACAGCTTGGTCTGCCGCCGGTACTTGTACAGGACCCGTCTGCCCGTCCCGAGGTGTGCGACCCTCAACAGCTGCCCATCCTCGCTGTAGTCCACGATGACGGATGCGTTGCTTTCCGGGGGGGTGTAGATGTTGCGGTAGTAGCCGATGGAGCGGATCGTCTGCATGGTGTGGCGGGCCACGCTTGGCATCGTGACGGCCGACAGGTGATCCAATAAATCATAATCGAAGATGTACTGCCGTTGGCTGTGCAACAGCAGCACCATGGACTAGGGGAAAAAAGATAAAGACAAAATGGAAAAAAGAACAGAATAATTGAAAAACAGAAAATAGAGCAGACTAATTGCACTCATTACTTTTAAAATGCAAATGGCACAATAACAGGTATTAACATTCCATTTGAGATATGACTCATTTTTAATTGAGATATCCTTGACCCAAGAGTCTCTAATGCCGCTCCTGTTAAATGCATTTGAATGAATAATTAGAAATGCTTTTGCAATTATTAGCCGTGGCCTCATAATGCACCGGTACTTATGTCATAAGGCGTGCTTCATTTACAAGTCGCAATCACTTAAGACAACATCAGATAATTAAGTGATTTTCACTCTGGCAAGAGGTTGGTGATTTAATGCAAAAAAATGGGAAAAAAAAACAGGCTTAATTCTACTCAAAACTGTATAAAGTTTCAGATGACAATATCCCAGGTCTGTCAGATTTTATATTTTCATAATTCTCGCTAGAATGTCTCATGTTTATATGCAGGGTGTTTTTTTCGGAGTGTAAAAGCTTGTGGCTTGCCAAACAGGCTGCAAATAACAGTGCACCGAAACTACGGACTACAGAGTGACACCGGATTCATCGCTGCATAAGCAAGCGGAACGTACGCGGGACTCGCGTTCTCTCCTTCACCAGCAGCAGGGCCGGCGTCTTTTGGAGTTTGTTAAAAATACAAATTCTAACAACCCTCCAGGAAGCGGAGCACCGGGGCCACTTGGTATGCGCCCCTGATTGTGAGGGTGCCTCCAGTGGTGGTGCGGCGTCCCTGGGAGAATCGCTCATCTTGTCAGGCGGATTGGGAGGGACATTACTCCAGCTCCCAGGGCTCTCCATGTGGCATATGTTTCCGCAGTGATATCCTTCTTTCTGGTCACACTACCTGCACTTGTGGCAGGTGCCATGGAAAAAAAGGGAAATTCATGCATATATAATATGCGCCGCCTCTACATAGTTTATGTTACGTTTGGCAAATTCCTCCAGGCTCCATGAGGAAGTTTCCCTCGCACACTCAGAAAAGTTGCCTGCATGAAATAAGTCCAATTTAATGACAAAAATAAAAATAAATAAAAAGTTTGGCTGGTATTGAAAACAGCCAACAACAATAACAACAACAACAACAACAACAACAACAAAAGAAACAGCCAACGATTTGATCTTTTGGACCTCATGGGGATGTCAGAAATGCTTGACGCAGCATCCCTGGGTGTTGATATTCCGTGAGCCAGGAATGAGGAATCGATTCCTCTTTTTGGGACGATAACAACACAGTTGATAAATCAGCTGCAGACTCGACCCCTGTTGCTCGCCAGGATTATGTCTGAATTTCTGCTTCCTCACCCCCTCTCTGTGCACAGACACCATCCGGAATCTCAACACTCCCTCTCCATTTCTTGCCATGTAAACACAAATTAACATGCACCTCTTTTTCTTCCCTTTCTCAGTCATTCCAACTGAGAGGCAGGAATAAGATGATCTACTTCCTACATAAAGTGAACTTTAGTCATTTACCGTGGGAGACTTTGCATTCACTGCATTCATTTCCAAACAGAAACGGCTTTCTCAAGGCCTCTACCTGGTTACTTTTCAAAACAAGCCTTTTCTTTTCTCTTGTGAAGGTGCTGCTAGTCTTTTCGTCTTTTTAAACACAATTTATTTCCCAAGGAGGTGGATGCAACAAACAGCAGGCAAGGGCTTTATTGAAGGCTTCAAACAGACCAGTGTTTTGCAGACCAGGTTATGTTGCTGAAAGATGACAACTCATTAACCTCCACTACAATAAGTGGTGCCTAAACAGAAGCTAGCTGTCAAATGCAAAAACACAATTTTCTTATTTCACTTAAGAAATGACATTAGGTCATGTATTATCTTGATGTTTACAAATGTCTTCTCAACAAAATGAGATAAAAATACTTCAAGTTGAGGTCTTAGAGGTAGAACGGTATGGTTCCGGTAATGGAAGTCACTTGGAACAGCTAGCATACCTATGATACCTGGTACATAATGTGGAAGCATTATATTATGATATTATGATATTGTCTGCTGCATTTGAGCCTGCAAGGAGGACCCCGATGCACGGGACTTACTCATTTGATTTGTTCCAATACATCCGGCTAGCTTAGTCAAATGCAGAAAAGCATTTGAATCCAAAACAAATACTATTCGAACCCAGGTCTGGAGTGGACAAGGTACTCACCTTCTCCAAGTAGGTGTAGCTCCAGGTCTTTCCATCGGCGAAGACTCGGGAGATGAGTCGGCCTTGGCTGTCGTACTCCACCTTCTCTGTGGTGGGTCCCCTCTGGATGCTGGTGATCTGACCGGTGCTGGAGTACGTCAGGTTCACCGACATCAACTTGCTGCTGGGCACCCACAGGGTGGGGTGCCCCGAGGCGTCGTAAATGATCTTCAGCAGGAACTTGCGGTGGTCGTCGTATATCTTTTCCGTCCGTAGCGTTCGGTCGTAGTCCACGGACAGAAGGTTCCTTCCGTTTACCTTTTATTTTCGGCACCGAACGTGCCGAAGGGGGAGAAAAAAACACACGGACAAAGTCATGGTCACAGTCAATGATGGAGGCCCTCAAACACCTGCACGCATTTACCCGATGACCCGCTGTTGTTTAAACGCCATTAGCTGTGATTGATTCCCTTTGACAGTAAATTAATTTCCAGAGTTCTTGATGTAAGTGGACTACGCATTAGATTAGTTGCCGTTTTAAAGGGTTTCATTACACTGAGAGAAACTCTGGCATCCGTTCAAACTCTTTTTAATGAAGCCCCTCAGAATTCAGCGAACCGGTAGAAAGATATATTAGGGTGTATCCATGCAGTTTCCCCTAAGTGAGAGCCATTCATTTAAAGATGACAAGCTTTGATAATGGAAGCAATGGCACATCATATCCTGACCCTTTTTATGCCCAGTTTATGTCCTGTAAACAAGAAACAATGTCACTTCATCATTGGCTTTTAATTGCCTGATTCTCATAAGCTTTGTATATCTATGGACAAAAACACATTTTATACATATCAGGGTCACATCTTTCCAAGTAGTTACAGCCTTGCAGAAATATCAATAAACTGAGTCAGATGGTATTCAGAAATATCTGTATTTCTCTCAGAATGTGTCTAAATGTGTAAGCTGGTTCATTTTTGACCTTGCATTTGCAGAGCTTATCATTAGAAATGCCAATATATTGTTTCATTAAATGTTTACCGCATTAATAAATTACAAGAATATAGAAAAGAGAGTAATTGGCACTTTCTCTCCCAAATCATAAATCTAATTATAGTCAGTGGCCTGGATTTCATAAATATTTGTCTTTAATTTAAATGTAAGTTTTATGTACAGTTGGGGAGTGAGTTCAGTAATCCCTAAATTAAATTTCAAAATTGTGTTTGTGAAGGAAAAGTCACGTAATCTATTTGGAAGTCAAAGATGAGGACAAATATTGGTTAAACCCCGGCCAACGTGTTCCCATGAGCCAGAAATGGGTTTCTATTGCTTTCTCTCGATAGAACTAAGTTTGGTTAAATAACACCCCTGTAACCCCGCTAATTGCGTGTGCTGATAATAACCGGGTTCTGTGAGGAAGTGAATAGGACCTGTCCTCACCCGCAGCTTTCTCCCAAACACAATGACCTTGCCCCTGGTCTGCTCCTTCCGGTAGCGCCACTCCACCAGGTTCAGCCCGTTCTCCCCCGGCAGGGTCATGTTGCGGCGGGCCACGATGGGGTTGGCGGCCCCTGCCAGGATGTGGGGCTCCGTCTGGTAGTGCGTGTCCATTCCGTTGGCGTAGATGATCCGCAGGGAGTTATCGTAGCCCACCTGGTAGCTGTTTCTCAGTTGGTCTGGAGTTAGGATAGAAATTCCACAGGTTAATCGAGGACGCCGAGGAGGACAAGGCGGACATTTTGCGAGCGACAATGCGGCAAGGTTGAATCTGCTCTGTTCAATGACAGGTGGAATAAAGGTGTGAAAGCCACATATTTTCATTTCATTTGCTTTGATGGATGACTCATGCGGCTGAACTACATCCACACAACTCAGGCCAAAGCTTAGAGCAACAAATCCTCAATTGGCATCAGCCAGTCTGTATAGAAGCTGATATTTTGCATGAAGCTAGTGTCCTCAGTGTCTCCACACTAAAGACTGTTAACTTCCCTCAGTGCAACAACTGTGCTTGTTTTTATTATTTTTAATTGATTGGAGTACTTTCGATACTCCATCCTATTTGACTAATTCCCATTCAATTCAGGGGTATGGGGTATTATTGACATGTTAAAATGGGGTAACTATACAATGTTCCCTTGTAATTACCAGAACTTGCCCCAGAGTGTCTGGTTTGTTCCACAAAACCAAAATAACAATTAAACTGAAACTGAATGGTATTACAACCGTATATTGCTAACCAGAATGTCTTTCCTAATTTCACAATTTACCAAGGTGAGTGCATGTGAAAATCTGCTAATGTACTCTAATGAATAAAAATGGCAATTAGCTTTGTGCATTACCTACCATTTTATGTTTGATTAAAAAAAGGCCATAACTATAAAGCGGCTTGTTCTAGGTATGACTTGTAATTCACATGCTCTGAGATGAATGTCACAGGAGAGCTACTTGCTACTGAATTTCATGGAAAACCATACTGGGCAGTTTTCAATAGTGCTGCACTGCCAAAATGGTTTGTTCTCAGCATGACAAATGGCTGGAGGTTAGTCTATATTGCCCTAGAGGTCTGATACAAAAAAATAGAACAGTAAAATGGCCGCCTCTTTTCTTAGCTCCTGTCGCGGTGAGCCGATGGCCTACCTTGAACCAGAGTGTAGAAGGAATCAATGGATGAGAGGTTAGTGGTGATGCTGACATCTTCCTCTCTCCCAGAGGTCTCGATGTCCACTGTAATGGCCCCTTCCATCTCTCCATGCAGATTGGTCACCACTCCGGTCGGGAAGGTAACATTTGTCAGCCGGCCCTCGCTGTCATAGCTGCAAGGAAAAAGAAGAAGAAAAAAGAAACGGCACTAGGTCAGGGCGGCAAGAGACCTGGTAAATCACGGTAAGCTGGGTCGCACCAGAGCGCTGCTATCGGAGGAAGGATGCCGAGTGTTTTTGTACACATGCTGTTGTAAGCATCTGCTTGAACTGCTGCTACCGTCCTAAATATAGAGCGATTACACATGTGTTCCGGTAACATGTGGATATACTTGTATTCTCAGCACTTTTTTAAAAAAGGGCATATTTGTCACATCACCGGTTTTGCTGATGATAGAACTTTTGGTAGATTCTCTTTAGGTGAATTGTGGCCTTTCTGCAAGTTTTTGGAAATGGCATGTTACAAGAGCTTTCCGGAAGATTAAGGTATAAGTGCTTTCCAGTTTGTCTTTGGTTATAACCACACTCCTGGGGCTGCTCCTTCTATAAAGACGGACATATTCAATTACCTGGACGAAATAAAGAAAAGAAAAGCCTGATACGGATTTTAATACATTCAAATTAAAGCTGCCTGCAGTTTAACTTGATATCATTTAAAATCCAGTGTGCTTGGGTCCAGGGCCAACACAACATAAATCATGTCACTGGCCAAATACTTATGGACTGTATTGTGTATTAGGCTTGGCACTTCATAAAACCCCTTCTGAATGGCAGGGTTGAGTTGTTTAAAAAACACTCATTAGCTATTTCGTTTTCATAATATTTTCGTTTTAGGAAGACCACAGTGCCAGCAGAGTAACCATGGTAAGTTGGACGGGTGTGTTGTACTTAGTATTGCTATTCAAATTATTTAGCAGTATTTATTTGATAACTCAAACAAACTGATTATATCAATAACAAACTGATTTTGTTACAACTCAACCTGGAAAAAGTATTTCTTGGTCTCCTGAACAGAATTAAGTTCAGACATTAATCAGAGGGTGGTGTGGGGGTTAGTGAATTGCTTCAAGCTGGAAATTCACTAATAAACAGCTTGCTAATTGGAACCACATTTTCAGAGCATGGAAAGTCAGACGGGGCCATTCTACAGTGTGTGTGACTGGTCGTGTGTGTGTGGGCAATCGTGTGTGTCTGCGTTTGCATGCGTGTGCGCATGGGAGTACGTGCATGTGTGGGTGTGTTCGTGTGAGAATGTTTGTGTGTGTGTGTGTGGGGGAGCGTGACAATGGAGGACCGCTGAGTGTCACTGCCCACTTTGAGTTCTTTAATGATGACAATATTTGGTGTCAGCCATGTGGCTGAGCAGCCCTGGGCCCTGGCACGCTGATCTGGCCCACCCCCCCGGCCCCCCGGCCCCACTCTGGCCCGTCTCTGCTTTGAGTGATGGGTGATAGCGCTGTCTGCTCCTTCTGGAGGGGTGCCAGTGTGATTCACACCCCGACTCTATCTGTCCTCTCCGCAATTTCCTTTCAGCGACCGCCGTGACAGCGCGCGGGGCCGGAGACAGCGCACATCAAAGCCCCGTGAGCGCGCCGTGGCCAAACCACCGCCTCGGAGGAGAGACGCGCATAAATCACACCCCTAATGCACCCAGTTAGACTTCCGCAAAGCCTGCGCTTACCACTCACCCCCATTAATTCTCCATGAAGCCAAAACTATTTCAATTAAAGGCTACGAGACATTCGGTGGGTTTTTAATGTCAGCCTGCAACCGGAGCATATGAGGATACGTATAATTTATATATTTTTTGCATGTCATTATGTGAACCACAGAGTTAGTATTTATGGTAAGAGAAATATAGCATAGTTGGCACTTTGCAGTATCCACCATCATATTTTCTCTGAAAGAGAATGGTGTGTGACTAATACTCACTCAAAGAAAGTTGTCCAGCCAATCTCCGTGCTCTTGGTTGCCAGGAGGCCACTGTTGCCATGGTAAGTGAAGAGGACCAGCTCTAGACCCTGGGCGGTGAGACTCTTCAGCCCGCCATTGGTCCCGATGGTCAGCCAGATGACCTGGTTGTCGGGGGAGACGATGCGGACGGGCATGCGGTTGGGGTCCCTACGTATGCGCAGCGTGTTTCCGCTGCTGTCCGTAACCGCGGTGATGTCGTTCTCGTTGCTGTAGCTGAAGTTGTACTTGTAGTCGCCGGTGACCAGGCTCATGGTGTACTGGTGCGTGCCGTTGGTGTCGAAGACATACAGCTCCTGGTCTGTGGCCGAGGCCACCTCATAGAAGCCCATGGAGTTCAGAGGTGGTCCGTTCCTGAAGACTGCCCGGATCCTGATGTTGCCCAGGTCGGCGAAATACAGGGTGCCGTCAGGTGCCACCACCAGCGAGGACGGCGAGTTGAGCTTGGCGTCTTTGGCGTAGCCGTCGCCGGTCTGGTAGCAGTCGCAGTTGACGTCGTTCTTGCAGTCGCACTCGGAGAGGACCCCCGCCAGGTGGGTGATCTCGCCGTCCGTGGACACCTGCCGGACGCGGTTGATCTTCTTCTCGTCCGTCTCGGCGATGTAGAGCACGCCGCTGTAGGACACGGCGATGGCACTGGCCGACTCCAACGTGGTCTGCACCGCCAGCTTGCCCGTGCCGTACTCCATGCCCGGCACCTGGCAGTGCATGGGCCGCCCGGCCACGATGCGCACCTGCCGGCTCTCAGAGATCTGCAGCACCACGTTGTTGTCCAGCACATACATGGAGTTGTCCATGGGGTTAATGGCCAGATCCGTGGGCCACTCGAGGCGAACCTGACGACACAACCCAAAATGTTAGCGTCATCTCTTTCTCTGACCAACATCTCAACTGTTTTTACCCAACGGTGATGAAGAAAGATACTTTACAGCAGGGATCATCAAATCATGGTCCTTGAGGGCCAAGAACAGCTGGTTTTCCACCCTCCCTTTACGTGGGAGTCAGGTGTGAAGCCAGCCTGCCAATCAGTAGCACTAATTGTTCAGTTAATTACCCGGGAGAAGAGAAAACAAGGGCTGGATTTCGATTCAAAGGCCAGATTTGACAATGCCTGCTTTACGGGGTCTGAGACATTTTTTTGGTTCCCTATGATTCGATTTGACTGCCTGGGTATTTTTGCTTGATGTTTCCGTAAACCACTTGTTTTGCCTGAGGATAGAGGACTCTAGCCAAAAAAATGTACCAGGTTATAGGATTCAATTATTTTTAATTAAGAAAACCTGGTTTCTTAATCTGAGCCCCTGATGTCTGTCTCCTAATTCAGCAGCTGTGCAGCCATACTGATAATGCTGAGACGTCCCTCCAGTCCATTTTCTCATTGCAAGCAGGGACAATGCTATGGAGTTGTAGTGGCTCGGGTCCAACCCAGATTAAAACTCCAGCCCCCATCAGCCTCCAGTCACCTCGACGGTCAAGCGTCGTCAAGGACTACAAATGAATATGCAACACCGGCTCGACTTCCCTTTCCAGCAGGACAAAAGCCTCTCCTGGTTAAGTAGCCAGGCTGTAATTTCAGCCATTAAATAACAAACAGTTAAACCGAAAGCACTTGTAACATGAGGACTCAAGACGTTCCCATTTCCCCACGGTCCCTCATCCCTGTCTGCGGGTCACAGCCCCGGGGTTGTAGACGGTGCAGCCATTTGACTTCCCTTCAGGTTACGCATTGTTTAAAAGTTGAGGATACTCATTAGGCACTCTGCATCCCTTCAAAGCATCGAGTCAATACAGCAGGTTGTGGCACTGCAGCGTTGAATTCGGCAGGCTGGAGACTGCAACGCTAATCCCCCAGGTACACAATAACACGCGTGCATCTCCTTCCTGTGTTTTTTCACATTAATGCTGTTGACAGCAGCTAGCGAGCTTTCAGCTGGAGGTCCCAGGGGCTCTACAGTAAGGGCCCTCACACTTGGCTGTAATTAAATTGGTGACAAGAGCTGTCTTTGTTTGTTCTTGCTCCACTGGATCACGGTATGGCCTGCCACTACGCCCCGAGTCCCTACTCCCAGGAGAAACGCCTTATGGGCAACTAACGGAGGGGCGCAGGCCTTGAGAAATCGGCAGTTGGATCCGGGCGGAGATTTTGGGTCTGGGTCCGATATGTTGCGAGGAAAGTCAGATCACGCGAGCGAAGATCACGTTGTGGTTCACTAACAAAAAGTGGCAGCAGAACCAAGATGCAAAATCTGCGCTCTCTCAGTACGCTCTGCTAGGTCGTGACTAGATGTGTTTATTCTACGTTCCCTAAGTGTGTCTCCTGCTGCACTCCTAAGTAAATGGCACTCCTAAGTAAATGTCATTCCCAGATTCCCAGGGAAAGGGTCATAAAAATGTCGATCATAAAATGTTGATCATAAAAATGGGTTAAGGCAGAATCCAACTGAACAAGCATTTTTACTGAAGGCACAAGAGAACTGCCTACAGCTCTACCTGCCACTGTGAACATTAAGTGCTTTGTCTTCTCATCAGTAATGTGTCAAAAAGTCTCTTTCCACTGGAAGTTTCCTCAGAGAGGTACGGTACACAGTGGCAAACGCATGTTATAGCTCAACATGGACAATGTACGGTGTGTGTCTAGGTGAAAATGTACTGTTGATGTCTTTAGAGCTTAACCATTAAGCACGGCCATGGAGGAGGGGCCACAAGGTGGTGCTGCAGTCTTTCAGGTACTACTGCTCTGTCTGGCCCTCTGGGCCACCCACCTGATATGGGCGGGCGTAAAGTTAAACAATCACCTGACGGATGTGCATGCTCGTGTCACAGGTCAGAGGTCGGGCCGAGGTGAGGTCATTCGATCCCAAGAGGGTGGAGATGATTCCGTTTTGATCCACTTTCCGGATCATGGTTCCGTCAACGAAGTATATAAATCCATTCTTATCAACTGCAATACCTGGAGGTAAGAAAAAATGCAAAAAAAACAAAAAAACAAACACACAAACAAACAACAGATGCGTTAGGCACATACTCTCTGGTTGCATGACTCACTAGGCAGAACAAGATGGGTACATGTGTCAAGTTTGGCTTCACATTATTCAGGTCACTGCGAAAGTGCACCGTTAATAATTCAAATTCTGCTTTCGAGCATTAAATAATTTCTCAGGGAGAGTGGGAAAAGATGTAGCCTTGTTTGCGTCTCCTTTTCAAAACCAGGTCTAAAAACAGACGTCGGAGGAACCATGGTATTGAACAGTCCATTAAAAAGGAATTTAAAACAGAGAGAGGCAGAGGGGGGAAAAAAAACAAAAGAAAAACAAAGAACTGCTCTTTACCTGTGGAAAGAGGGGAATTATAGCTTTGACCATTTCTAAATGAGACGGATGAAAGACAGAGTTTCCATGGTTACAGCAGCCAGCTAAAATGTCAACCTGATAGAGTGGGGCTAAATGGCCTGGAACTAGACTACCTGAAGAAATTCCCTTTGTTCCAATACATACACATTAATGCTCATTCATATTCTTCTTTCCCACTAGCTAATCATTGCAAGACTATATATTTCACAATACATTCCTGAAAGAACCAGCTCCTTCTGCAATTAAATTAAAACTTAAAACCTGTTATGAAGTACAAGGCATTTCTTTAGAGCAGCTGCCAGTGGACAGAGACGATGACAAATGTGTTCTGCTGAAGCACTGCAGCGGCTGTGTTAGTGGTAGTGTATGTGTGTGTGTACATATGGGTACATGTATGTGTGTATGTGTGTGTGTACATATGGGTACGTGAGTGTGTGTGCGTGGATGTGTGTGTGTACATATGGGTACGTGTGTGTGTGTGCGTGTGCATGTGAGTGTGTACATATGGGTACGTGAGTGTGTGTGTGTGGATGTGTGTGTGTACATATGGGTATGTGTGTGTGTGCATGTGTGTATGTACATATGGGTACGTGTGTATGTGTGCGTGGATGTGTGTGTGTACATATGGGTACGTGTGTATGTGTGCGTGGATGTGTGTATGTACATATGGGTACGTGTGTATGTGTGCGCGGATGTGTGTGTGTACATATGGGTACGTGTGTATGTGTGCGTGGATGTGTGTGTGTACACATGGGTACGTGTGTATGTGTGTGTGGATGTGTGTGTGTACATATTGGTATGTGTGTATGTGTGCGTGGATGTGTGTGTGTACATATGGGTATGTGTGTATGTGTGTGTGGATGTGTGTGTGTACATATGGGTATGTGTGTATGTGTGTGTGGATGTGTGTGTGTACATATGGGTATGTGTGTATGTGTGTGTGGATGTGTGTGTGTACATATGGGTATGTGTGTATGTGTGTGTGGATGTGTGTGTGTACATATGGGTATGTGTGTGTGTGCGTGGATGTGTGTGTGTACATATGGGTATGTGTGTATGTGTGCGTGGATGTGTGTGTGTACATATGGGTATGTGTGTGTGTGTGCGTGGATGTGTGTGTGTACATATGGGTATGTGTGTGTGTGTGTGTGGATGTGTGTGTGTACATATGGGTAAGTGTGTGTGTGTGTGTGTGTGGATGTGTGTGTGTACATATGGGTATGTGTGTGTGTGTGTGTGTGTGTGTGTGTGGATGTGTGTGTGTACATATGGGTATGTGTGTGTGTGTGTGTGGATGTGTGTGTGTACATATGGGTATGTGTGTATGTGTGCGTGGATGTGTGTGTGTACATATGTGTACGTGTGTATGTGTGCGTGGATGTGTGTATGTACATATGGGTACGTGTGTATGTGTGCGTGGATGGGTGTGTGTACATATGGGTACGTGTGTATGTGTGCGTGGATGTGTGTGTGTACATATGGGTATGTGTGTATGTGTGCGTGGATGTGTGTGTGTGTGTGGATGTGTGTGTGTGTGTGTGTGCGTGGATGTGTGTGTGTGTACATATGGGTATGTGTGTGTGTGTGCGTGGATGTGTGTGTGTACATATGGGTATGTGTGTATGTGTGCGTGGATGTGTGTGTGTACATATGGGTATGTGTGTGTGTGTGTGTGGATGTGTGTGTGTACATATGGGTATGTGTGTATGTGTGCGTGGATGTGTGTGTGTACATATGGGTATGTGTGTGTGGATGTGTGTGTGTACATATGGGTATGTGTGTATGTGTGCGTGGATGTGTGTGTGTACATATGGGTATGTGTGTGTGGATGTGTGTGTGTACATATGGGTATGTGTGTGTGTGTGTGTGGATGTGTGTGTGTACATATGGGTATGTGTGTGTGTGTGTGTGTGTGTGGATGTGTGTGTGTACATATGGGTATGTGTGTGTGTGTGTGTGTGGATGTGTGTGTGTACATATGGGTATGTGTGTGTGTGTGCGTGGATGTGTGTGTGTACATATGGGTATGTGTGTGTGTGTGTGTGTGTGCGTGGATGTGTGTGTGTACATATGGGTATGTGTGTGTGTGTGTGGATGTGTGTGTGTACATATGGGTATGTGTGTGTGTGTGCGTGGATGTGTGTGTGTGTACATATGGGTATGTGTGTATGTGTGTGTGGATGGGTGTGTGTACATATGGTATGTGTGTATGTGTGCGTGGATGTGTGTGTGTACATATGGGTATGTGTGTGTGTGTGCGTGGATGTGTGTGTGTACATATGGGTATGTGTGTGTGTGTGTGGATGTGTGTGTGTACATATGGGTATGTGTGTGTGTGTGCGTGGATGTGTGTGTGTACATATGGGTATGTGTGTATGTGTGCGTGGATGTGTGTGTGTACATATGGGTATGTGTGTATGTGTGTGTGGATGTGTGTGTGTGTACATATGGGTATGTGTGTGTGTGTGTGTGGATGTGTGTGTGTACATATGGGTATGTGTGTGTGGATGTGTGTGTGTACATATGGGTATGTGTGTGTGTGTGCGTGGATGTGTGTGTGTACATATGGGTATGTGTGTGTGTGTGTGTGGATGTGTGTGTGTACATATGGGTATGTGTGTGTGTGTGTGTGGATGTGTGTGTGTGTACATATGGGTATGTGTGTATGTGTGTGTGGATGTGTGTGTGTGTGTGTGGATGTGTGTGTGTGTGTGGATGTGTGTGTGTACATATGGGTATGTGTGTGTGTGTGTGTGGATGTGTGTGTGTGTACATATGGGTATGTGTGTATGTGTGTGTGGATGTGTGTGTGTGTGTGTGGATGTGTGTGTGTGTGTGGATGTGTGTGTGTACATATGGGTATGTGTGTGTGTGTGTGTGGATGTGTGTGTGTACATATGGGTATGTGTGTGTGGATGTGTGTGTGTACATATGGGTATGTGTGTGTGTAGAGGAAAGAGGGTAATAAACATGTGCAGTGCTCAGAGCGGAGTCTCTGGAAACAACAGATAGATGAAAGGTGTCATTCTTGTACAAAGTCCACAAACCATCTGGAGGAAAATAAATAAAAAAGCCCTACGGTACAGCCATCTGGGGCTGACTTCTTCTTTAGTCTCATAAGGACACTCCAACTTTCTCTAACTGCCCTTAAAAAGAGATGTGAGACCGATCTTTCAAATAGACCTCAGCTAGGAGTAATGCTGCTACTCTCTTGCACTTCATTACAACAGGTTCCACACAAAGTTTCTCCAAAGAACTGAATGATTTTACAAAAGCCTACACTTGAATTGTATAGTGCTCAGTTAATGTTTTCATAAAATATGACCAATGACAGCATTTACCCTGTTCTGGAAATGGCTTTAGCCCCATTTGCCCACGAATACAATGTATATAAATATATAATCTATACAGCACATAAAAAATGTAAACACTGAATTTGAAACAGGGTCTCAAAAGAAAAACAAAAAACATTGTCCATCCAGCAGTGAGCTATCAATCTGGGATTGTTTTAAAATTGAGAAAGGATAATGGAGTAGATCACATGAGTGCTGTAGAAATACAGTTATCCTGGGCAGACAAAAATGGCTTTGCTTCAGCAGACTTAAAATAAGGCAAACAGGCGAAATATGTTGATGCTTTTTCCTGTGGGAATTCATGCTCCCTGCCCAGTCATACTGTCATCCACTGATGGCTATTCAGAAACAGAATAAAATGAGGAATATGTATGAGGTGCACGGTAAACAGTTTGTAAAATCCAACGGTATGATGAATACACAGATTAAAAGCAGATGCCAAGAACTGGTGTCCAGCAAATAACACCGGGAGCCCAAGCACACCGTGACAGTTGCAATACTGTCATGTAGCTAATGCAAATGACTGTACAGCAAGCATGAAAGACGCTAATTAAGCGTTATCATTGTTTGGCACCATATGGATACTATTATATTTTTACAGTATACATATTTATGCGGTATACATAGTTTTGTACATATTTTATACATATGTATCAGTGTTAATGAAGCATGATGCAACCTGCTGCTATTAAGGATAACTTATGCATTCATTTTTGTATAGTACTGTATCGTACATGTGTGTCGCTTTTAAGAACAAGTGGTATCCACTTTTTGTACTTTAAAACAAGTACTGTTACATGGTTAGATTTTAGTGCTGTCAAGTACATAGTTTGATTAATTTCCTGTTGTTGTGGATGTTCTGTACTGGCTGTGTTATTGCTCCAGCGATATGTATCTAACGTGTGTCACCACAATGGCCCTGGAAGTTTCTGATGAAGAGCAGAATAATAATACACAGGAACCACGGAACCGCAGGGTCTGTGTGTTTGGGGAGGAAAGAGACTGTGACGCACCTTTGGGCCCCATGAGTAAGGCCTCGGTGGCCTTGCCCCCGTCCCCACAGCGAGCCTCGTCGAAGGGCAGGCAGTGCTCTCCTGTCCCCGCCACCACCTCCGCGTTCTGGAGCAGGTCTTTGGTCCCCGTCAGGACCTTGGGCCTGTATATCCTGCGGGAGTTTGTGTCCGAGACGTACAGCTGTCCTGTGGCCGGGTCGGTTGCCAGATAGTATCTGTGAGCGGGATTGTTGCTGTCGGGGGTGGGGTGGGAGAGGGGGGAGCGAAAGGGAGGGAACGTGAGCACATTGGCAAAAATAAAAGAATAAACAATTGCATTTGACGGTCTTGCCGGTAGCAGGTGCAGAACTCAAAATGAAAAGGATGTAACAGTGATAATGGTGGCAGTCAAAATGCCAATATTGCTGTGAAATTCCGCTCCGAATGCGGGAGGTTTGTTTTGTCGGTCTGCGCTGCATACAGAAAAGGCCTTCCGCAGCCAGAAAAAGGGCCTCCGTCAAAGTGAACTTAATAGGATATGACTGCCAATCGCTGTCATTTGACATGGCATTAATGATGCCTTCCGAATTGTCAGATCACTTCAATCAATCTCACTTCTGACGGTGTGGCGGCAGGAAAAAACAGACAGTACACGCATTATAGTGAAAGGCAACAAACGACGATTTCATTAGGCCATGTTTATGTATTTCTATTAAATTTGCCTTAAATACAGCTTGAGCACTTCACAGACAGTTATCAGCTTTTAGATACGCCATTCCTAAATGAGCCGATGATGGCCACTAACAGAGGCACCACACTTTATTAAATTGTGCCAGTTTCTTTTCAATATGTTTGCCGTGAAGTGAAAAAAACAGCAGAACACTATTGTGGGAAAAATACTGTGGATGTTTTTTTTTTTTGTTTAATTTTTAAACAGCACAAGCTAATATTTGAGCCCAGGGTGGAGGAGTGACAAAGACACGTGGGAAAAAGACAAAGCAGGATGTGAATAAGACACAACTAAAAGAACAGCTGTGACATGTTGATAACACAAAGCTTTACTGTGAAGAAATAAGTATGTTTGAGGAGGCAGGTCAGAAGTCTGGAAATCTTACACAGCTCCATGCTTAGCTTTAGGCCTGCTGAAATAAGAACTTCAGAACTACACTGCAGGAATAGACAGCCTTTGTAATCTATGCACCATGTATAATGGGGTCTGATGCAGGACAGGAGGTTGGGCTATCGAACAGCGTCATGGCTTGTGGTTTGAAAATGACAGCACAATACCGGAGAGGTAAACAATTTGGATTCCGCATTACAGAAGCGTTGTTAAAAGTAAGGAGGTGGCAAAGCAGTGAAGGCTGGCGGGGCGTGACCCCGGCTGGTATAAGTGGCACAAGCTTTCAGCCCCGGCTCAGTCATTAACGCTGCCCCCTGCGACACTATCCACGGACATCGGCCCTGTCTCTCAGCAAAGTGACTCACACACCCAGGCGTCCAGTCAGACGCTGGCGCTGCTGAGCATTTGTCGAATGGCCCTCTATCAGAAATCCGCCCCGCTAGCCTGTCTGCCAGATGTATCGCTTATTCGCTGGAGCGACGAGCTGCAGAATGGAGCTGTTACACAAGGATGGCGACCATTTTCCACCCATCTACTCTGAAATAAACCGAGATCTAGCAGCGGCAGCATCAAAAATAAAACTACATGGAGAGAGCACTTTTCAGCCATCTGCAAAGTACACAGACCGTGATGGCTGTCATGTACTATGCAGGGATGTAGGTACGATACAAGCAGCACAGGACTGTCTCACAGACACAGAGCAGGTCTGAGGCTTACCTATGTCTGAAATCCTTATTCCTTCGAGAAGCAGGAAGAGAGAAACAGTGAAGGAGTTTATGAATTATAGATTAGGGGGAAACATATTAAAGATGATGAAAGATATCACAAGTTTGCTAAAAGAGAAAACAACACCAGAACTACTGAAGATTACGTGTAGAGTAGCCAGGAGTTATTCCAGTAATAATTCTCAAAGAGGGAAGGGACAAATTTTACACCTGGGAGTTCGCTGCCACATTAGATAACTGCTTATGCTAGGAGTAACAGGCTCATAATGGGATATTGATTGTGTCACAGATAATAAAAAAAGCCTTTAAATGGTTTCTTTAACATAACAGATTGCATCATGGCCTTTGCATACTGTGACCATGCAAGGTTGAGAGTGCAGTTTCATAAATTTTATATAACGTTCTTAATGAGCATTTTAATTAGTAGAACGTAAATGCCCCCCCCCCCCCCACCACTAATAATAAAACCAAGCGGAACCAAGATGCATTAGTGCATGCTGGTGAGGCTGGGTGTGTGTGTATGTGTGTGCGTCTGTGCGGGGGTGGCTGGAGAACATGTTTCTGTTCAAGAACTAAATTAACTACTACAGCTCAGAGCACTATGTCACCGCAATACCCTAGGTGGCAAAACTCGAAGTGCAAATTTATGATAATTCCACCAAATGTCGATAGTGGCTTTGGTCTGGATCTGATTTTATATGCGCCAGTGTACGCTAGGGCTTAGAATACATGATGGTGAGCGTACAGCAAATATCTGCTGTTCCAGAGAGTCTGTCCAGTCTAAATGCCATCTCAGTTGGGAGCCCAGCTACCCTACATGCACTTTCTGTGTGTCACTGCTGTGAAAAGTTATTATTTCTGTTCATGGGAGCACAATATCTTACTGTACGAAACACACTTATTTTGGGATGATAGAACAAGAAACATAAAGTTTTATATTATTTGGATTCAGAAGACCTAAGACTGGCCGAAGCCTTTCATTTCTTTTCCTTCACAGTTCTGTAAAGGATCAACCGCATCACCATTTTTCAATGTGGTCAGTCAGAATGAAAGGTTTCAGACACTGGACAGACACTGCAAAAAACCTCAACAAGTATTTTAGTCTTACATTATGACTATTATATTATGGGGTAAATACTTACTTTAAAATATTATTTTTTTGTTTTACTAAATAAGACAAATACTACCAATGAGGTGAGTCAAGATTTGCCACGTGCCAAGGAAAGTTCACGTGTTTACGTGTTCACGTGTCAACAGTAACTTAAAACAAGCAAATATTTTCTACTTTCTATTATACCATCTCATTACAAGACTAAAACACCTGTTAAGACAGACATTTTTTTGCAGCGCTGCTTCCAGTTCGAACCCAGTGCTCTTCACGGCCACTTGGATCCTGATTGGTGATCAGAACATCACATTAATTACACAGCTGTTCAGTGGGAAGAACACAGGGAACAGGTCCAGGGAGTTAGTCACAGAACTGGGCCTCTACCTCAGAGCTGGCAGTTTGACTGCCCCAGGTCAGACTCTGTTCTTGTACTCTGGAACAAGCTACATGAACAGAACTGCCTCACTAAAACCCATCTATAAAAACTGCAGTCAGTTTGGATGAGAATGGCTGTTAAATTTTTAAAATGTCAATTTAAAGACCATTGCAATCTAGTTAAATACAGGGATATATTAGATTGGGTTTAATCGACAGCCATACTGTAATTATATTACCATGGGCTTAGGAGAAGGCTTAAAGTTCCACATCACTTTCCTAAGCTTTTGATGGCAACGCTCTTGCAATAACAGCAACGCACTATATTTTTTGATGAGCCAAGCTAATTGTTTTCGATTTGTTCAAATAACCAGAAGAACAGTTGAGACTAAAACCCGGAAATGGCTTCCATGTGAAGAAAAGGAACGTTCTCCCCAGCTTCCAACAGCAGCAGTCTTTTCGAACGCCACCCGACTCCCCCAACCTCAGAAGCGAAGAAGGCCATTCAGCCCGGCAGGGAAATCTGCTGCGCTCGATTCAAAACCGCACGGGTCCGGGGGGTTGAAGGGAGGTGAGGAGTAAGAGTAAAATCTCGGTGCTGAAGGTCGTTTCTGACATCAATCAATGGTGCCAGGAGCCCTACCTCAGCTCCATGACGCTGGTGACGTTCCCGGAGGGGAAGATCCGCCTGATGTAATTGAAGTCACCCACAAACAGGCTGCCGTCGATGCCACAGGCCAGAGCCACCGGCGCCAGGAGCTTGTTCCCGTCCGCCTGGCCGTTGCAGCTGGGGCAGGAGATGCTACGCCGACGGCCATTCCCCATGATGGTGCTGACCACAGGGGGCTGCTGGGAGATGAACTGGTTCTCCCCGTTCCCTTTGTACAGGATGCCTGGGGGGCACACAGGAAAACAGGCCGTTTAAGGCACTGGATACACAGCGAAGGCTTTGCCATGTCTTTTAATCTTAGTTGTTGAACAGCTGACAGCAGTGACCAATACAAACCCTGCAAAGCATTAGCATTAAAAAATACATGAAATAAAAACATATTTTTCTTTGACTGTTGCTTCCTTAGATCATTTCTTGCTTCTGAAAATGAGATCAAAGACAGCTCAGTTTCTCCAACTGAATCTGACCGGGAAAACTTTGTATAGAATTAATAAAATAAACAACAGTTTTACGCATATTCATTTCACAGTTCACAGAGTTTATCTTGACAGTCAGGTTAGTCATGTTTAAGGCTTGTTTTAATATTTATACAGCTGGAAATGGCTTAGATAACAGCAGTCCTATTCTTTTATTTTTCTTGTTAAATTACACCTCCAGAATTGGCACTAAATTTGTGTGAGAAAAAAATAAAAGCTATAATGCTCCTGCTCAAATCAAAATTTACAACTCAAACAGCACCGAGGCCATATTAAGCTGTCATAGTGCAGAACATAATTTAACTGAGTGATATCTTTGACCAAAGAAAGTGATACAAGCACATTACGAAGCATTATCTGGAAAGAGGCTGTAATGTGTCTCGAAAACAGAATGAAAAGGGCCGAGAAAGCGTTCTGTATCAAAAGCCGCAGAGTGTGTGAGCGAGCGTACTTGCTGAATCAAATCTCCCCTTTCAGCAGTGACTGAAAATAGTGATTGACTCCCAAAAGGATGGCTTTAAGCGTAGTCTCTCGAGAGAGGTGGTAAGCAGAGTGAAAACGCGTTTACAAAAAATACTCGAGGAGAGCCTGAAACTGCACGCGGTCCGCCTGACGTCAAATAGAAATTTGTTTCATTTAACTTTGTTTCATTCCACTATGGCCTGCATGACTCATGAGGTTTGCATGCCTTAAAGACAGCCTTTCTCCTCTGTCTGTCCATTCAGGGAAGGTCAATGGGCCCTTCGGGAATTTAAGATGGTGGAAATAAGGAGATGTGGAGGATGCTAACAGTCATCTTCAACAGCTGAATGGTGCCATTGTTGAGAGCAGCCTTCGCAACTGCTCCAGGTAACTTAGGCGCACCTGTAAACCAAATTGTGCTCGCAAAATTGTGCCCCCGTTCATTCAGGGCAAGGTCTTCCTGGACTGCGGAGATGAAAGCAATTAAGTGAAGGAGGATGAATGGCACGGGGTGTGAGTTTGGATTTGTTGGTTCTGATGAATGTGCAGATCAAGAATCTGAGACACAGATTAAGGTCAAACTGACACTGTCATTTTGAATTCTCATGTTATATAATTCTCATAACGTTTAATCATAATTTAATTCCTGACTTGATTTGTGAGTTATAAGTTATGCTTATGAAGCACGGACAAACTAAATCTAGTATGGTGACTTAAAACTAGCATGAAACTTAAACAGCGTTAAACAGATGGCATTTCTTAAAACAAAAAAATAATAAATTACTGCTTTATATGTTGAAAAAGCAGCTGGTGTTTTGATGTAAGAGCTGTAGAGCTATGCAACGCAGGTTGTTTCAGAAATAACAAACGACAACTGTCAACTCTTCCGGCTCCTATACAAGTGACAGGTACGCATTTTCGTCAGCAGTTCAGTAATTACATGCACTTACTTCCGCTCTTGTCAGCAATGTATTTTTTTCCTTTTTACTTGGTCTATAATCGTTTATGGCATTCAACTCAACTACAACGTACAGTTATCTTTTACCTAAAGTTTCCATGAAGCTTGAGCAATTTGGTTACATATTTTAGTACTGTGCAAACACCGTATGACTTGCTTTGGGGTCGGAGGGGGGTGGGGGGGTGGTGCTTCAAAGAACAACTTCAAAGGGCAATTACATGCTGTGAGTGCTAAATTATTCACAGCTCAGCAACATGTTAGAATTCCAGCACTCACTCTGTCCTAATTACTACCGAGATCAATGACTCCATCTCAGAACATCTATGTGGAGTGGCGAGAAGGCTACGGGGTTTCCTCTGTTTGTGTGTCACAATAAATCTCAATATACTTAAAGCCACACATACCACATGGCAGTTTCTCCTTCTCTGATTAGTTCATTTCATTGATTAATTGATCCGTTGGGGGTGGGGGGTGGGGGGGTGGGCGGGGGTTTGGTGGGAGGAGAAATCGAATGAAGACATGGTCAAGGGAGACGACCGGGCGGATCACACAAACGCTCCGTTTTAATTCAGAGCTGTACAAATGCTCTGTTAACAAAGACAAATTGGTCTAGCCGACTGGAGAAAACATGACACCGAGAGACAC